>NW_024426663.1:53863250-54007204 GCF_017311325.1 Ursus maritimus | reverse complement strand
CAGGCGCAGCTGCCTGCCCCCCGCCCTCCACCTTCTCCCCAGGGCGTGGTTGCTGCAGGTCTCCTGGGCTCTGTGGGTAAACAAGGAGCCTGGGCATCTCTGCTTGTGGAAACGCCCCCCCCTCCCCACAACAGGGGCCTCCAGATTCCCTGCAGTGGCCCTGTTCATAGCCCACATCAAGGGTGGGGCCTGCCATGGACTGAACAGGGCAACAGAAGAGGTCGTGTGTGTGTGTTGGGGGGCAGGGGCTAGGTGCATAGGATGTCCACCTCTACATCGAACTCAGAACCCTAGAATTTTACGGGGAAGAGTGTAGAGATCACCTGGCTCAGCCTCAGGGAAATGGAAGACCAGCGAGGTGGAGTAGGTCTCCCGGGCTCCCAGAGCTCGGAAGAGACCACAGCTCGGGACCCCCTGCTGCCCTCCTGCTGGGCTGGAGGCAGGAGAGGCCAGGAGCCCTGGGGGCAGCACCTAGGCCAACCCCCCACTGCCCGGTCCCTGACTGATCAGAACACGGGCTGCTGAGGGCGGACAGGAGCGCCTGTGCTGCATGGGGCTGCGGCGTATCTGAGGGGTCTTCCAATGGTCTGCAGCCGCATTCCCCAAGCCCAGCCCTGGGGGAAGAGGGTGCCACTGTAGTTTTCTGCACGGGAGCCCTGCCCTCTTCCTCTGCTAACAGCACCCCTCGAGGAAAGCGACCCTCTGCAGGCTGGGCAGGGTCATCGCTCACACCACTCTCCCTCTCCACCCCTCCGCACACACGCAAGCCTGGTGAGGATGCCACCCCGTACCCTGAGGCCAGTGACTGGGCCAAGCGGGGAACTAAGCAGGATTCACAGGCACCCATCCTTGCGATCACGCCAGTGATGCAGAGAAAAGCTCTCTCTTTTTCCCCTGGGTGGGAGGCTGGGACGATGTAAAACCTGGAGCCATCCGAGGCCCTGGCCTCTTCTTCCCTCTTTGTTCCCCAAACATGGGAGAAGCCCATTTTATAGAAGGAGAGAACGAGGACAACACACCGTGGGAGAGGGCATTCTGAACCCTACTCCGAGTACTTGGGTTCTGTCATGTCTGGGCCCGGTTTTATCTCTGGGTTTCTCAGTTTTATAAACCAATAAATACACTCCTTAAGGTAGTTTTAAGTTGGATTCTTGTCAGGCATGTATTTTAAAAAAGTATTAAGTGATCTCTACCCCCAACAAACTCATGAGCCCGCCAGGTGCTCCTTCTGTCCGTTCTAACCAAGAAAATCTTAAAAACAAGAAACGTCAAGGCCCGAGTGGATCTAAGAATGTCTGCCCACTATGGCTGGAAGTAACAGGTGCTGGACACCTAGCATGGTCCATTTTCCTGGCCTTGGGACAGGTGGGGAGGAGCAGGGGGGCGGGAATCAGGTACCCCCTGCGGCCTGAGGCAGTCAGTAAGGCCTTGGAGCAGGTTGTAAGTCCTTTTCTAGACTATCTACCAGGTGCCTACTATGTGCCAGGCACTGTGTTAGGCGATCAGGCGAGCCCCCCCCCGGAGCTCACGGGCTCAGTGTTTGCTAACTACTTTTACACTGCATAGCGCTCTCCTTAACCATCAGTTAGACTTGCGGCATAATATTTAACCTCTCTGGGCTTCAGTCTTAGAAATTATGAGCTACTGCATGGGTCTGTCAGGGCTCAAGAGGGAGTACGGAACGGGGCCTGGAGCACGCTCTCCGTGCACCGCAGCTCTCACTGTAACTCTGGAGGAGGCCTCACCCCAGCTCTCCCCAGTCCTGGCTCACAATTCCACTGCGAGGTCACACGTGCATGGCAAGTTCAGCAACAGGATGAGATTCGAAAACGATCTAACAGAACTCGAAGTACACAAGACCGCGACCGGCCAAGAAGTGGCCTGGGAGTAGGACCTGGGCTGGGATGGACGCTGTGCTGGGATGGAGGGGCTGGGGAAGCTGGTAGCCTGGGAGAGATGGCACGAGAGGAAGAATGAGAACAGACTGTAGGGGACTGACACAAGTAGGGCTGGAAAGATCGTGAGGGCCGGGTTGGTGGGAGCTGGGCTGTGGGACGAAGGTCTTGTTCCGTGGCACCTCGGGGTGGGGGCGTGACAAGATGAAAGCCTCTTAAGAGGCCACTGCTGTGGTTTAGGTGAAAAGAGCTGAAACCTGGGCTGTGTTGCCTTTGAGGTAAGGTTGGAGTGGGACGTACAGATGTGAGAAAGATCCAGAAAGAAGACCAGGATTTGGAGGCTTGGACCTTTAAGATACAGTGACAAGGGAGGCGAGGAGCCGGAGAGGCTGGGAGAACAGAGACCCCTCACAGTACAGGACAGACAGGGTCTGCACCAGGCTTCCCTCTGAGGGTCCCGAGACAGGGAGCATTCCACATTCTCTTCAGATAATGCTGGACTTCGGGAGTCCTGGAGGGCTGCCTGGTGGAAGTACAGGCAGGAGAAGGCAGATGCAGGATTAGACTGACAGGGGCAGGACTGGAAGTGAACCCAAAGAACCAGGTAGCCAAATGATATGCTCTGTGTGTGGGTGTTGGGAGGAGACAGGCCATCTGTGGGATTTGGAGTTCCTGGGCTAGAGTGGAGGCGTGCGGCCTGAGGACAGGCAGCTCTGGCCGCTTTCCAGCCAAGGGAAAGCAGGCTGCCTGCGAGCCGACACTGAGGCTGCTACAGTGGAGGGGGAAGCTGAGGGTGCCGTGGGCTTCTGACCTTGCGCGTTGTTAAGGGGGAGGGCCCCCTGCGGGAGAAGGGTCTGCTGTCCCTGAAAAGAGGCTGCCCGCAGGGGCCAACACAGCCAAGCCTACCGGCCATGGCCCCGGGGACATGGCTGCCTGCACCCGGGTCCCAGCAAAGCAACAGGCAGTCAGCTCCCACACGCCCAGGGCCTGCCTCTCCCTGGAGCCCCACTCTTGGCAGCCCAGCCTCCCGTAATTGCCTTCTAAAAATATCCTTCCCCCACCCCCACCTCTTGATTTCAAAATATTTAGTTTTCAGGATATTTAAAATGAGAGCTGGCGGCTCTTCCAGGCCCAGATAACAAAGCTAAACATTTATGCTTCGACTGCATTTCTCTGAATCGGCCCAGATCTTGGGGCTTGATACGGCAGCGGCGGGAGGGAGGGGAGTCAAGTGCAAGACGGATCATGTGCGGGCCTCCTGAGGGCTGGGGGGCAACCGGCCTGCCCCACCAAACCCCTGCAGGACCCATCCCTTTGGTGGGGGACCACCTACCGCTGTTGACATGGAGCCGGCCCCGGACCGTGTCCTTGCCCAGGATGTTCTCAGCCTCGCAGACGTACTCCCCAGCATCCTCCACCTTCACCTTGTTGAACTGTAGTCGCGAGTTCTTTCTGGGTAGGGAGGGGATAAGAGGGGGAGAGACGTGAGCCAAGGCCTGGGCTGGCTGTGGCTCCCCAGCGGTCACCCGGCGGTCACCTCTCCCCTCTGCAGAGCCACAGTGGCGGCGCGGGGTGGATGGGAAGTAGATTCTGGGCTTCCGGTGGAATGCTGAGTCCCCCGAGCCGGAGGGAGACCTGGGGGCTCGGGAGAGCACAGGGCACAGCTAGTGGCCGCACGTATGTTCTTCCTCTAGGAAGCCTCCTGTCCACTTTCCCGGGGCTGGACCTGCTTTGTCTGGGGGGAGGAAAGTGGGGTCTCCTAAGGAAGTCACATGACCACCTCTCTCCTTTCCTTTCGGTGTCCCTCCCCCAGGCCCCGTGTTCCCCTCAGAACAGGGCAGCCACTGCCTCACCAGTTACCTGGGCCTTCCCTCGGGACTGGCAGCCCTGCTGCTCTAGATACGCATGGCCTGGTCCCAGGTACCTGGGCAGGCCCCCGAGCTAACAGGCGCCCAGGACACCTGTGCCCAGCCTCCCTCCCTCCCTCCCTCCCTCCCTCCCTCCACCCATTTAATAAATGGTTACTGAGTGCCTTCTATGAGCTGGAAGCTTGGATCCCTCAAGGCAACAAACAGATCCTGATCCTTATGGCCTGACTTGACCCTCCTGGCTAACCTGGAGATGGACAGGCAGTACAGATGGGAAAACTGAGTCCTAGAGGGGCTTCTGGACTACAAAGGGACCTGGCAAGGCAGAAGCAGAGCGGGGCGAGGAGCCGGAGTTGGTGAGGACACGGGCCCCTCAGGGGCTCATGGACCACTTCCCAGAGCCAGAGGCTGGGGGGCTAGCCCCTTCTGCGAAGGGCTTTGCTTCCTGTCCCTGCATGCCGAGAGTTGTGGGGCCAGGCCTGGGCAGGGCCTGTGGACTGTGTGTGACTCCAGGCCACCAGGCCCTGGTTCCCCTCTTCTTTCCAAAGACCCTGCCAAACCTCTCCTTCCTTCCCAGGGTTTCTCTGTACCTGTCCCAGGGTGCCTGAGCTCTGCGGGGTCTGTTCACACCTCCCACCCCTCCCTCTGCCCCAGAGCTCTCCAGGGGCCCCTCTGAGCTCTGGGTAAAGCCTACTATCCCAGCCTGGGCCCCAGGGGCAAACAAGAGGTAGCATGAAAATTTCTTTACATGATGTAACCTCCTCCTCTTTTTACTCCCAAATTAAGACACCAGATTCCCAGAATATGTGTAGTGTGTTGGAGGGCTGGTGCAACAGGAGGGAGCAGTGCAGCTGCCACTGCCCGAAGCCCAGGGATGAAAAATAGAGCCGTGACGCTGATGGGGAAGGACAGGGGAGGCGAGGCCAGGCCGCAGGTGCAGAAGCCAGCGAAGTGACCCCCATCCCCACGGGGGCCGAGCTTTGGGAACCTGTTTCCTGGGCTCACCACTGCCTCGGGGGCCTCTTCCCAGACCTCCTCACTCCAAGAGCCTCCAAAGGAGGGTCCATGGGGTTGTCTTGTCAATAGGCCCCGTTGCCGTGGTGATGTCCTCACCGATGTTTCTATGTTTCGGTGACAGCTGTCTGAGAGCCCCGTCCCTCCAACCCTTCCCCGCTCAAGCCAGTCTGTCTCCTTGGCCTGCTGTCTGCCTACAATACTCTTCTGTCAATTCGAGTTTGCTCTTTTCATTAAACAGAGCCCTGGAGGCCCCTCTGGCTAAAACAGCATCTCCTTCCTGCCTTCCATCTAATCCAGTGCCACGAAGCCCGGCTGCCCCAGGACCAGGCTTCCCTCACTTCGTGGCCACCAGCAATTCCCTGACACTAGTAAGCAGAGCACGGGACCATCTGAGGGTCGCAAGGTCAAGGGATGGGGGTCGCCCATGGCTGATTTCACAGGAGCTTTCCTTACACCACATCCTAGGGAGCAGGAAAGGTGCAGCTAGGCTCGCAGGTATCTGGAGGGGTAAAGGCTGGAAACGGAAGGAAACCTTCGCACAGGTGTGTGAGGCCTGTGGAAAGTCAGCCCAGGGCTCAGAGAGAGGTCTGCTCCTTTGAGGAGCTGGCAAGAGGTGAGTGGACAGAAACAACAGCGCGTCGGTGTGCTGGCTGCAGGCACCTTGGTTTCTCAGCTGGGTGAGGACCTGGCCAGTGCTGGCGAGGGGGCCCCAGACTTGCAGAAGAGGTCCTGGGGGCAGAGCTGCAGGGTAGGGGCTCTCCGGGTCTCTCAGCCCTGAAGGAGCAGGGGCCGCTACATTCCCTTGTCACTCCTAGCTCCAGTCGGAAACCCCGAGGATTCGGGACCCTCTCCCCTCTTCCTGGTAGGCCCGCTGCCCGCTTGCCACACTGACCCAGGCCTGGCCCTGCGATGGGTGCCCCTCCCCTGCTCCCTCAGCCAGGTTTACGCTGGCAGGGACGGGGCCTGGGCGGCCGCATCCTCCACCCGTCCGCACATTTTCCTCAGTGCCTAGCTCCTGCTGCCTGCCCGAGGGGCCTGTTGCAGCTTGCCCCTCATAAATAAGGGAACATGTGGTTCTGCAGGGGAGGGCCCTGTGCCCAGGGCTTGGGGGGCTGGTTTCCTTCCGGCACAGGAAGGCTTGGGTGAGACACCTCAGTGTGGCGGCCCCAGAGACAGACAGCACCAGCCAGGGGAGGGGGCCGCTGCAGACCGAGCAGCCGGGTCAGGACGGAGTGTGGCCTGGCAGAGGGAGTGCGAGGATGGCCAGAGAGCAAGCTGCAGCGTGGGCGGAAGGAAAGAGAAGATTCTGCCAGCAAGGAGACTCCTGCTCATGTCCCTGGCCCCCAGGCCAGGTGAAGAGAGAGAGAGAGAGAGAGAGAGAGAGAGTGTGTGTGTGTGTGTGTGTGTGTGTGTGTGTGTGTGTGTAAGTGACAGCAGCAGCCCTCTTTGCCACAGCAAGGCAATGAGAAGTTCTCCATCATGGCTCACTCCTCCACCCTGTCAACTCACTGCTGGGAGCCCAGGGGCAGGATGGGTGGATCGAGGAAGTTTCAGGAGTGCAGCCCTAATAGGAAGCAGGGGGCATGCTTCAGGCTCTTAGAGGTCCCCAATACCCAGGATAGAAAGACCTGACCAGGCCCTGTTTCTGGACTGGGTAACCCATTTGTCAGATGAGACTGAGGCTTGACCCGGACAGTAACTTGCTCAAAGTCTAGGTCAACCCAAGGGGTGCCCTGTGCTATCCTAGTGTCACCCTGTACCCAGGAGAGGAGAGCTAGTCCTGCAAGATTCTCATTGATCTAACACTGAATGCAGATCTCTGCCTGGCCATACAGGGCAGAGGGGTGTAGACAGGCGGCACCCAGCCTCTGAGGCTCTCTCATGCTATAGGGAGAGACGACCCCCCAAAATGCAATGAAACTATGTCCAAGGCACCATGAGCGGGGACCATAAGAGCTGCCTGGAGGGTTCAGGAAGGTGGTCAGAGGATATGACACTTAACCTGGGCCTGGAGAACTTTGCTAGGGACAAGGTTGGGGAGGGGGGAGCTGCCAGCACAGGGAACAGCTTGGGCCCACGTCCGGAATCTTGATGAGCAGGGCTCAGGAGCACTGAGGTGTTGGGGAAGCATGGCAGTGACTTAAGGGGAGGAAGAGGGGAGGTGGAAGGGCCCGAGGCCCAGGCTGTAGCTGGCATACAGCAGGCTCTCAAGATCTGTCAAGTAAGTGAGTGAATGAATACTCAGATATGTGTCCATGTTAGAAAGCTCATCCCCTGCCAGGGTCACAGGGGTCAGCGGGCCTCTAGAACTGTACACAAAACTGGGCAGATGAGGCATATTTTTTCGGAAGAAAGCCGGGAGGCCTCTACCACCTTGTGTATTGGGAGCTAGGCTAGAAGCTCTGTGAAGGTAGGGAGGGACCGTGCGTGGTTCAGTTTCTGGTGTACGTCCAGCCTCTGGCCCAGTGCCTGGCACACAGCCAATGTTCCATACGCACACGTTACACACAGCGATGAGCTCACAAAGGGGCCTGTGGCCCAGGAAGAGTGGCGACAGCGGAGGAAAAGAAGCTGGAGGCAGGAGAGCAGATAAGAACATGCAGGGCAGAGAGCAGCGTGTCTCCTGCTGGCGGGGTGGCACGGGGGCAGGTGCCAGGCAGCGGGCGGTCACGGTCTGGTCTGCCGCCGCCGGGAGGGGAGCAGAGGCGGGTGCAGCAGGGCCAGAGAGGACGCGGGGGAGAGGCTAGACTGGGGCAGACAGGGTTAGAGCTGTTTGCGGTTTCTCAGGGGTGGGATCTAGTGTTTAGCTGGCAGCACAGGTCTGGAACTCAGGTATAAAAAGAAAAGCCATCAAACTAGAGAAAAGGTGATGAGCTAGGAGAGGGTAAAATCACCCACAAGTGGAGAGGGAGGGAGGAGAGGAGGGAAGCCCCCAGGACGGGAGAGTTCCAGCACTGAAGGAGTGGTTAGAGGCACAGAAGGACCAGGAGGGGGGCTGCAGAGGCCCCAGAGCCGGTCGCACCCACGCCCGGGGCTGCAGAGAGGCCTGGAGGCCCCAGGCTCGGAAGCTCAGAGGTCGCAGGCCTCTAGGAGCCACGGGCACAGGCAGCATAGGAGTGCAGCGCGAAGGCCGCTGCCAGCAGGGCAGAGAGGCCTGGAGGACGACGGGCGTCAGTGGACGGGACACCGACCCTCCCTGCTAGCACAGGGGAGAAGCGGGATGGGCAACAGCTGGAGGAGGGACAGGCACCGCAACATGGAGGGAAAGCTTTTAGAAGGGACGTGATGAAAGAGAGCTGGCAGTGGAGGAAGGTTGAAGTCACCACTCTGACTTCCCAGATGCTTCCTGGAGTCGGTCTTTCACCAAAGGTTGCCAAACAGGGGGCTTTCCGACACTGAGGCAGATGCTTTGAGGAGTTTTAGGGACAAGAGGTCCCTTTACTTTCACAGGTCAAGCTGAGTTTGACCATCAGACTGCCTTCAACCATCCGGAGACCTTCATAAGCATCTACAGTCTGCAAGACACCGGGCCACCATAACCAGAGGGACCCAGAGCTGCACGGAGAAATGGGATGTGGCCAGGAAGGGCGACGGGAACCGGCCCCCCCCCTTCAGGGTGCAGGAAGGGCCGCTGGCTGGACAGAGGGAGGGAGGGAGGGGCATGTCTCACCTGCCGTTGCCGTACTTGATGCGAATGTCGCGGCTGCGGGGCTGAGGGTTGCCCGCCGCTGCCTCGCACTTCAGGGACTGCCTCTCACCCACCTGTCCCGTCTGGCTCTTCATCTTCTTCAGCTTGGGCCGGGTGGCTGTGGGGTACAAGGCAGGGAGGTGAGCATGGGGGTGGGGGCGAGGTGCCAAGTGTGCGCAGTGGAGGGAGGGCCCCTGTCTTCAGGGGTGGAAGGGTGGCCGGGGAAGCCCCCTCTCCCGGGGTCATTCCCCACTTCAATTCGGTCACCGAGGGTCTGCAGTGATATCAATGTGGCTGCTACCTATGGCGCTTCCTTCACACCCGGAATGACACTGGGAGCTTTACCTACGTTAGCTTATGAGAAAAGCCTGTGAACTCCCTGCAGTGATGCAACCCCTTGACAGATGGGGCAAACTGAGGCTCAGAATGGTGAAGTCATTTTCTCAGGGTGCACGGGGACTCAAACCTGGGTCCCCTTAACTTCGATGCTCATGATCGAACTCCTGTCCCAGATGGCCAGGCCTTCGCCGGGCCCAGAGGACACAGGAGGACCAAGATGACCGACTCGGCTCCTGCCCTCAAAGTTCAGTGCGGCAGGAGAGCTGTGCCTGGTACGCGGAGCCTGGAGGTGCTGAGACCTAGAGGAGCGACCCCAATCCGGGCTGGGGAAAGAGCTAACTCAGCTACGAGCTAAAGGGTGCTAAGGGGCTAGAAGGGGTAGGAAGGGAGGTGAGCCAGCCAGAGTCAGCGCTGTCGCGTCAGGGACTCATGTGGTCCGGGGGGACGAGCTGACTTGAATGGGGCCAGTGGAGCAGCTGTGTGGGGGGCAAGGCCTGGGGCTCTACTGGGGGACACAGGGCCTGCAAATGCCGAGCTGAGAGGCTCCCACCATTTTTCTTACACAGAATTCCATTTCCACGTGCGCAGATCTCCCATGCCTCATCTCCTTGCTCCCCTCCCCCAACAACCTACCAAAAAAGGGAAAAGTGCTCAATTCTCAGGAAGGTAAGGGCAAGCCCGTGTTCCCTGCTGGAGTATGTAATAATTTCCACCGGGACGGCCCTTGACAGGGTACACAATGCCTTCATGCATGCTCTCGTTCAGTCCCTGAGCCCTGTAAGGCAAGTGTCATTGCTGACACAGATGGGGAAGACGAGACTCAGGTTAAGAAACTTGCCCAAGGTCACATAGCCAGGCAGCCAGGCAGCTACAGAGCTGGGACCGAAGCCCAGGAATCTGCGTTTGTAACACATCAGGCCTGGAGCAGGCTGGTGTCTGCTTTTACAGCCTGTGTCTCTTTCCGGGGAATGGAGAACATAACTGAAATTCTTCCAACAGCAGAAGCCAGGGTCTGCTAGGCTGGGGAGTTGTCTGGGGACTGAATGGTCCCGTCTTGGCTGACTCGGACGAAGGCAGCCAAGAGGGCTTGGCTATCGCTAGGGCTCCCTCACTGGACCTGCCCCTGAACGGCGGCTCGTAAGCGGGCAGTAGATGGGCGTGGGGTGCCCGGGCGGAGAGAGCAGAAAGGGCTCCTGAAGCTTCGAAGATGATTACAGAGACTCAAAAACAACAGTGCTTGTGAAACGATTTTGTTCATTTTAGAACGTTTAAAAATACAGACAGATAAAAGAAGACAAAATCCTCCACCCCCCTAGCACTCAGAAGTAAAACACACACACGCACACGCACGCACACACGCACGCACACACGTGCATTGTAAATAAACGGGATCAGCGTCAGTAACACGTTTCTTTTACTTAATGAAAGAAATGTAAGCCTTTGAGCTTGGCGATATTAACGAGAGCATTTCCCAAACTGAATTCTATAGGACACGAATATCCAGAGAGATGATAATAGATGTTACTTGAGAAAAGGGTTCCACGAGCAAACCAGTTTGGGTAAGAGAGTTCAAGAAGTATCATTATTGACTTTGGTCTGATTCTCCAAGCAAGGGTCTTAGAACTTTTTTTCTCAGAACCCTTGGTAGCATTTCAGAGAAGTAAAGTTACAAGGAATCGCTCTACAGCGTAACTTCTGTGTGCGTGTACACACACACACACACACACACACACACCTTTTAGCAATATCTTCACATAATTCAAGATTCACGAAGTGTAAAAGGGTATACGGCTTGAAAAACAAGTCTCCCTCTAACTTCTGACCAGAGTCACGCAGGTGTCTTTGCAGGAGACAAGATTACCAGTTGTGTTTATATCATTTCAGAGACCTTTTGTGCATATATAAAAACCCCTAGTGTTCACACACGTGTTTTTCTCCTTTTCGTGGTTGCGTAATGTTCCTTTTATCAGCATATCCTAATTGATGTAACCACTTCCTACCCTGGGGTTTTTTTTGCATGTTTTCTCCCCGCGGCCACCTCATTACAAACGGGCCCCGCTTGGTCCAGCATATACACGCAGTGTGCTCACCCAGGGCTCGCCGTGTTCTCCTTCGCACTCCTCTGGCGTGTCCTGCTGGGTGGGCAGCGTGGCTCTCGACTCAGACCACCTGGATCTGTCAGATCCAGGCTTGGCTACTTACTAGCTTTGTGTCCTCAGGTCACTGCCCTAATCCTTTGGTGCCTCGGTTTCCTCACCTGTGAAATACGGGTCATAATCAGGGCTCCTACCTCTCGGGCTGACAGCCGTAAGCATTGTATAAACAACGCACGTGAAGTCTGGCTTGCACAGAGCATTGAACGGAGCTTAGCTCTGATTGCTTATTATTATCCACCACAGTTTCCTAGGGCAATCTTCCTGAAAGGGGAATTGCTGCATCAAAAGGGTATGCGAGCTTCCTCAGCTTTAAGCGTTGCCAAATTGCCTTCTGGAAAGGTTGCACCAATTTGCACTCCCACCAGTGAATGACAGGGCCTGTTTTTTCCACACCCTCACTAACATGAGGTATTATCACAGATTTAATCTTCGCCAATTAGCTAGGCAAAGATAACGTCTCTTTGTTGTTGTACTTTGCATTTATTTGGTTCTTGGTGAGGCTGACCACTTTTCATAAATGTATTGGCTCATTGTATTTCTTCTTTTTGAACTGTCTGTTCATGCCTGTCCTCTGTTTTTCTACTGCGTGCTCGTCTTACTGATCTGTAAGAGTTTTTATAAATAAATATTAAGGCTATTAGCCTTTTACTATATATATTTTTCCCAATTACCTGCTTGTTACAGTTTTTAATGCTGGTTTGGGGGTATTTTTTTGGACACCCAGAGGTTTTATGTGTCTTAACCTATCAGTGTGTTGGACTTTCTGGAAGATCATTCTTCTAAGTGTGACTGAAGTCCTGTCTCAGCATCCTTGTGCCTCACCTACACCACGCTCTCCTTCATCCGCTTGCTCTGGGGTCCCTAGTCACTCCTTATCAATAGTTCTTTTTTTTTAAAAAATATTTTATTTATTTGTCAGAGGGCAAGAGAGAGAGCACAAGCAGGGGGAGCCGCAGGCAGAGGGAGAAGCAGGCTCCCCACTGAGCGAGGAGCCCGATGCGGGGCCCCATCCCAGGACCCCGGGATCATGACCTGAGCTGAAGGCAGATGCTTAACCGACTGAGCCACCCAGGCGCCCCTCCTTATCAATAGTTCTTAACCTTAGATGCCACTGAGGACCACAAAGGAAGCTTTAAAAGTTAGGTAGGTGCCTGGAACATACCCTAGATGTTCTGAAGCAGGACCTCTAAGAGCGGGTCTGGGGGTGTGGGTTTTAAAAACATATAACATAAAGGAACGTGCACGTGTTTAAGCAGACAGCTCACTGACTGGCGCCAACCTAAAAACACCTTCATGGGTGGCTTTCCTCTAAAGTGGGGTTGATACCCAGTGATCTAACAACCTCCTTGTTAATGGGTGACCTCCAATTAGTCTTCTCGTGAACCGGGGACACACAGAGCTCTTCTCAAGTTCTAGGGTGCCTCCCCCCAGTGCACAGGGAATGTTGACCTTTCCTGCAGTTCTGAGACAAGGGGGCCTCCTGCCTTCCACCCACCTGGTGGGAAGAAATGGTGGTCGCCCTACCACCTTGTTTCCCCGACACGAGTCCTGATACAATTCTATGCACCGAGCCTGGGGCTGCTGCGAATGGTGGTGGTGATGGGGAGGGCGTGCTGACATACAGACTGACCCCAGAAACAGCAGGCATGAGCCCATGTTAGGGGGTCTGAGGAACTGGGGGCTCCAGAGGTGTTCCCTGTCACCAGTGGAAATTTCAGGACTGCACTTCAGATGACAAGGAGCCCACTCTGTCTAGTGAGGATTCTGTGTGACCCGAGAGCCATTTCTTGATAGTCTCCTCACTTCAGAACAACCCCATCTAGTTCATGTGTTCCTCATTTGTTCATCCATTCAACCTACTGTATGCCAGGCACTGTTCTGGGCCCCGAGTACACAGTAGTGAGCAAGACCGATAAGATTCCTGTTCTTAGCGAACCGGAGTTTTAGTGAGGAGGAGAGACAACAGCAAATGATCAATAGGGACTATGAGGTGGTAATAAGCAGCTGCATAAAGGCCTCAAGGTGGGAATGAGCTTGGTGAGTTCGAGGGCTAAAAGAGGCGCATGTGGCTGGAAGGTTCTGGAAGGCAGGGGTAGTATGAGGGGAGCCTGGACAGGTAGGCCCAGTGACTGACGTGGGGCTGTGTGAGCCGGGGTGAGAAGTCTGGATTTGTTTTGCGCACCCCCCGCCCTTTTTAAACTTATGTGCCTACTAGAAAAGTTTAAATTACATATTTGGATTGCATTATATTCCTAGTCAACAGGACTGGTTTAGAGGATGACAAAATAAAAATAACTATACATTTGAATCATTCCATGTTCCTTTTTTTTTTTTTTTTTTTGCCGTGCTCTTTACAAAGAGTCTTCTTTTGCATCTATTAACAGCTCCTCACAAGACTCATCTAAGATACTAAAAACCATGCCTCCTGCTCTAACAGTGTCTGGTCCTGGTCCCTGTTCACAGAAATCTTAGTTCCCAGCTCTCTGAAAGCCAAACATGGGCTTTTTGAAAGGGAATAGGACTCTGAGAACAGACTGATTTTTTTTTTTCCCCCAGCAGGCAAGTCCCTTTAGGTGAGGGGAAGAAGCTCAGGGGGCAGGAAAGAGAAGACCCTTGAGGTGGCACTCCCAACAACACCCAAAGGACCTCTGCACCCTCACTCCTGGGCCCAGAGCCTCCTTAGGCTTTCTGTGTGAGGGCAAGCTCCCCAAGGTGGCCCGGGTTTGTTTGGTAGACGTGACCTCAGAGGCTTACACGTTGGGGAATGACCTGACCTTACTCTGTACATTTTAGAGTCATTCTTAAGCTGAGTCACCAGGGCTTCTCCCACTATGGCTCCCAGCCGCTGGATCCCGTACCAGCCCCTGGGGGCACCCAGGACAAAGCTAAGAGGCCGTTTACACAGCAGACCTCTGAGGACCTGGAGGTAGTGCTTATGGGGCCTAAGACATGAGTGGGCCAGCTCTGACTCCTGCCTGGGCACTCTCTCGGAACTGGGTCTAGTATTGTCTGGGTCTATTTTATGGCCCAGGGCTCAGAATGCAATGCTAGTGTGAGGTATGGAGGTCACTGTACGGGTCCCACGAGTGTCTTGGGGGCAAGGCTAAAACAAGCAGAGGAACAGGCTTCCTGGGATGGACAGGATTTGTCAGGGCAAGAGCTGGAGCAACCCTAGTGGGCAGGCGCTCACCGCCAAGTCAGCTGACATGCATTTACTGAGTGCCTACTGTATGCCAGGTTCGGTGCTTTGTCCTAGACAGAAATGATCTGGCCATGTATGAAGCAGCCCCTCCCACTCCTCAACGAGTTTAGTTTGTCCCTCTCTGTTATTGTTTTGTTACATAAATACATTTTTATTGTAGAAAAATTACACAAGTCAGGAAAAAGAAAAGCACATTTAAATCCATTCAGTCACCACCAGGGGGAAAAAAAAAACAAGGCCAACATTTTCAAATATCTCCTGCAAGACTTTTCTAAAATGTTTTATATCCTACCCTTTAGTAAATATATTATAAAAACATTTCCCCTAAATCTAGAAATACAAATCTAAATCATTTCAATGTCTGTGTCCTGTCTCATTGTTCCGATGAATTGGTTAGGTCGTCTCCAACATTCTGCTAATATTAACAATACTGCAATAAACTTCTCTACAAATTCGGCTTTGTAGCCAAAGCGAAGAGCCACAGCCTGGAGGGTCTGGACTTCCCCACACAGAGGAGGCACTCTCAAAGGCCGCCCAGCACATAGGAGACTACACAGATGAGAGACGTCGGGTAGAAGGAAGAGGAAGATCTGTGTGCCCAAGAAGGGGGTCCCAGGACTGTCCCTGCTACCCTGCTTCCCTGTGGCTGCTCCTTCCCCCCAGGTGAAAGGGCAGGCAGCAAGCTGATGGCCTGGGTGGCCCTTGGCTGTTGGGCAGCCCTCCCTTTACCTCCCTGAAGGTCTCCTCCTCAGACCCAGCCCTCTCTGCTGAGCTCCCCTGCTCCCTGAGAGCTCCTCAGCCATCCAGCTCCCTTCCTCCTGGCACAGTGCCCACCTGAGCAGCAGGACTAGGGCTCTCTGGAGGGGGGTTGTGGGGACGTCTCCTCTGGCAGCTTTATAACAATATGAGGACGATCTCTCAGGGATGACCCAGACTGCCACAGAAAGATTTCCCTTGAGGACGGGTCCTGTAAACCTCCAGACAGACCTCCACAGTGGCCACAAGCTGGGCCACCCATGGGGTATCTGGTGGCTTCTGCTTCCTTATCCCCTGATGCCAAGCCAGGGCTTCTAGGCTGTGCCTGTTTGAGAGGGAATCCCCACCAAGCATCACACTGAAGATAACAACAGCACGAACAACCAGGGCTGCTGCTTTCCCACATCCCAGCCCTGAGGCCGGGAGGTATGCTGCTGCCAGCAGCTTGACCTCATTCCTCCCGGCAGTGGGCGGTGGGTGCGGAGCCTGCTGAGATCTGAGGGCAAGACAGACGCCCAGGACAGAGCCAGGCAGCCCAGCCGGGAAGGACCCGGCCCGGCCTCCCTCCCAGCAACCAGGGGGCAGGGGCAGCGGACTCTTAAAAGGGTTAATGATCCTCACCTCATGACTAAGGCTGAGCCGTCCCCTTTGCAGGGCAACACCTGGAGACAATGCCTGGCATCAAAGTCTCCCACTGTCGTGCTGCTGGCGGCCTGCGGCCTGGCCCCCTCCCCACCCCGCTCGACCCATAAAGTGACTGCAGCCTATTGGAGGTTAATTACAGACTCCAAGTTCAAATGAGAAAGAAAAGAACAACTAAAAACACAGCTGGTTTAAGTGGGCACGGAGGGCCTTCTCTGTGAAACGGGCAGCCAGGTATCCTGCCTGTGGCCTGCAGAAGAGCCATCCACACTCACGGCCTGGCCTCCCAAACGGAGTGTGTGCCCTGCCGGGCCTTTTGGCTTCCCCCCCAGCAGCATTTCCTCAGCCAACCAGGCCCAGCCTGGTGCCTGGGCTTGCCCTGCCCTATTCTCACAACCATCCAACAAATATCCACCTCCAACAACCCTTATGATGTATCAGGCACCCACCTGACACCAGGGATATGGTGCTGAGCAAGGCAACATGGCTCCCGCCTTGGCTTGGGCTCTGCCTCCCGTTTAGGGCTCCGCAGGGGGCAGAGCCTCACAGAGGACAGTTTCCCTGCACTGGTGAGAAGAAGCCCCGACCTGCTGGGCTTTCAGCTCTACACCTGGCACCTCAGCTACAAGGTAGAGAGCAGAGGCCAGGGCCAGCTGGGGATGGCAGCTAAGAGGGGAGGCAGGCCCTGTTCCGGGAGGGCGGGTGCAGAGGAAGGGGAAGGGAACGGGAGGAGGGGATAAAACTTGGGAGCTCTAGCGCCAACAGAAACCGTGCGCGCCTTAGAGCTTCTCCTGCCCCTCAGACGCACCCATCCACTGACACCCAACCCTACAGGACGCATGCGGGGCACCGACAGGCCTGGTCTGAGCGCCAGGGCTAACACTGTGGCCACCCCAGCCCCCTCAGCCCCCTCAGCCCCCCTGCCCCCCCTGCCAGAAACGCTGGCTTCCTTGGGGCCCCTCCAAGGCAGAGGTGCTCAGCCCCCCGAGTCAGGCAGGTATGTGCCGCCGTTCCTCGAGTGGGCTCGGGGCGGTGAGGCGGGGACATGAGCAGCAGGGATGGGGGAGTGCCGGGGTGTCACCCACGTCTGGGGGACACCGCCCCGGTTCACAGGACAGAGGTGGCTATTGCCGGGCAGCGTACGGTCCATCGCACAGACACGCAGTCTCCCTGGGTTCTTACCAGTCCTCGGGGCGTGGGCCCCAGACACCCAGAGTCGCACAGGTGAGGCGCAGAGGGAGCGGCACAGCAACAGAGGAAAGGGTGGCAGCTGGGGACAGCGCAGGTCAGCTCTTTGTCCCCGCCTCCTGATTTTCTAGCTTCTGCCCTTAGGTAAGTGGTTTAGCCTCTCTGGGCCTCAGCTGACTCCTCTGTAAACCGCTTTCTGCCTACTTCGGAGGAAGGGAGGAAGAGAGGGGTCTCTACGGAGGGATGGAAGGCTTCTTACCATCGTCACCCCTTCCACTGCTGGGGGCAGAAGCTCGGACAGAGCGGAGAGGACATCCCTGGAAGGCCTTTACATTTGCCCAAACTCTGTTTAATCTCCCCACTGGGGAAGGCTGGGCTCAGGGCCCAAGTGTTGGGCCCAGCCCCGAAGAAGCCTTGGTGGGGAGCCCCTGCAGCTGCTGCACGAGGCCGCCCCTTGCTCGGGGGAACCCAGAGAGAGAGCCAAGGAGGAGATCCCAGAGCCCTGATCCCCTTCAGCATGGGCCTGCACTTCCCACCTCCTCAGCCTGGCTGGAGAAAGTTGTTTCTGAAGGTCTGGGTCGCGAGGCCGTGGAGTGGGGGTGGAGAAAGGGGAGGCACCTCATAGACCAGACAAGACCGGCTTCTCAGACCGGGACACACGCAAAGCCGCAGGATGATCTCAGGGCCGCTTTCTGAAGGCTCTGCCAAGCTCATTAGTAAGAAAAGCAACATCTTTGTATTAAAGCAAACAGACATATGATGGGGATTTTGAAGATAAAATAAAAATAAAAGAATTCCAAGAAACATTGGCTTTGATGGGGAAGGTCTTAGTAGGCACAATGCAAGAAAGGTACAGACAGGCCCATGCGCTCAGCAAATGCAGAAACCACAGTGGGTGCGGGGGGGGCGGGCGGGGGGCAGGTTGCCAGAGGCCCAGCCTCCTCTCCTGCAAGTCCATCAACAAGCACGGAGAGCCTGGCACAGGCACTGGGGGGCTTGCAGGGTTGAAACACAGGCCTTGTGGTCCAGGCTAATGAGAGGGGGGGCTGGAAGGAGCTCACCCCAAAATGAATGACTGCCTGGATATTTAGTCACTGACGCAGAGTATGTGGGAAAACAGTGTCCCCATCTCTCTCAAGACCCCTTTCTCCTGGGTTCCCTCTTCCAGTCTCCTTGTCATCTGTGACAACCGTCTCTCTCTTGACTCTCTCCACAGGCTGAGACCATTCACCTTCCACCAACCCTCTTACCCTCCTAACCCTCCCTTGTCTGCCAGGTCCTGCTTCAGCTCCCACCACCCCCGGTACCAACGCACTAGCAGTGAACACGGGGCACATTCGTCTCTATGTGCCTCTCTCCCATTCCGAAACCTCCTTGGCTTCGTGATGTCTGTAGAAGAAAGGCCACCCGCCTGACCCGGCCGACAGCCGGGGCCTTTGGGGGAAGCTTGCTGGGTCAGTGAATAGGCCCCCTTCCCACACACACCTGTCTGCTTTTCTCCCATCACTTCCCTTCAGGAATTGTATATTCCAGGCAAACCAAATCACTGGCCGCTCCCCAGCTACGCCTATTCAGCACTTGGCCTGCCTCTGCGCCCTCTGCTCCCCCACCGTGCCATTCCCCACACACAAGCACAGCTGAGAGGCTCAGACACACAGCCTTGGGGTCACACTGGTCTGGGTACGCATCCTGGCTCCGCCCACTGCCTTGTGTAACTAGTAAAGCTACTCAGCTCTCGGAGCCTTTATTTCCTTGTCTGTGGAACAGGGACCATCTCGCCCACCTCTTATCCTTGTGGCTGGAATTAAACACGGGTACGGTCTGTCAAGAACTGCACAGTCCCGGGAATGGAGAACTCCATACCTGGCCGCTCTCCTTAATCTAGAAGCCTCAGGATCTCCTCCAGGGCCACGGCCCTTCTCTAAACCACGCAGCCAGGGCAACCCCTGCCTCACGCAGGCTCCCTGAGCTTCTCCCCTGCCCTGTTTGGGGCTTCCTACCTTGGAGGAAACCGAGTTCTTAGCTTTCTAGACTGTGGGGACCTCGGGGACAGGATGTGTTGGAGATTCATTGTGTTTCTGGCACCTGGCACGGAGCACGTGCTCGCTGCTCACTGGCCGAACAAATGAATGACCGATGTAGGGCTGCACTGTGACTGCTGGTGCTTCACAGTGGCCCAGAGCAAGACTGCTGCAAGCACTCAGGGGAGCGTGGGGCCCCTCCACAGCTACGCTCCGAGCCCTGTCCCACCGGACACTGCCCCCTGACTCAGCTCTCTCCTTCCCCCTCATCCAGACGGGCATCCGTCCCGGGACGGCAGAGCAGGGGATAAGGTGGGGACTTCACCCAGGACTACTCTTGGTCAGCCCACCAGGCTGCCCAACCACCGAGGGGCCCCCGGCCGCTTATTTGCCCTCTTCAAATAAGAGAGGGGCCGGAGGGGTCTCTGTGTACAGGAGTGAAAGGGCTTGGGAATGTTCTCCTTTGTTCCTAGACTAAAGTAGGAACTGGACACTCGGCCCATGTCAGGTGCTGAGGGTCAAGCTGGTCTTGGCCCCGGGGGAGACTCTAGCTGAGTGGAGTGTACATGCAGTGGGGTGGGCTCAGTGACGGGGAGGGGCTGGGGGTGGGCACGGAGGATGCGCCTCGCCCTGCCTCCTCACCTTGGGGCCGGATGTGCTCTGTGGAGGAGGCAAAGCTGGAGGATGACAGGAGTTAGCCCAAAGAAAGGAAACAGTGCTCCAGGCAAAGGGAACGACAGGTGCAAGGGACTGGGCAGGAGACCGCAGCGCACTCAAGGAACTGTGAGAAATCTTCTCTGACTAGATCACTATATGTGAGGGTGGAGACGTGAGCCTACAGCGGGCCAGGGAGGGGGCAGTGCCTCACAGGGCTGTTGCTCTCCTAGAGCCGCCAAACCCTTTGCCTCATTGGTGTGTGGACTTCTCTCTCGGGGCCTCAGTTTACCCAACTGTACAGCAAAGGCATTGCACCATGAGCTCAGATCCAGCCTCACCTGACTGCCCCAGAATTGCAGATATGACTGTTTCAGATAAGTCTAAAGTCACTAGACTGACTTTCAGCGAACCCACTGTTGGGCCTGGTTGGTCTCTCCTGACCACACACCATGTAGGGCAGCATATCTTCAGGACTGCATGTTATCTCCCAGCACCCTCTGTTCTATGCATTTGTTCAAGTGGTTTCCTTAGCCCGCAGGCCCGGTCCTTCAGGGCCCTCCTCCTTCTCATCCTCCGAAGTCTACTGAAACCCCATCTCCTCCAGGAAGCCTCCCAGATTCCTCTGATGGGAATGAGTCTCTCCTCTCCATTCTGTGGCAGCCCTGGCCAGGGCAGTCCTGCAATTGCAGTTAGGTCTGTCCACACCTACCTTGTCCCACAAGACGGCAACCCCATTCCCCGAGGATGGCCTGTAGCCCCCAGCCACCAAGCCTGGCACGGATATGTTGGTTCAATGCCAGTGGGCCTGACAGGCTCCCTAAGGGGCTCTGCTCCAGGAGGCTAGCTGCCCAGCTCCATCAGTGGTTCCCATGCTTCAGCACCATCACAATCACCCAGAGGACTTGCTAAAACACACACACTGGCCCCCCAGCTCTGCAGTTTCTGTTTCAGTAGGTCAGGGGTGGGACCCAAGAATTTGCATTTCAAGCGAGTTCCCAGTTTATGCCTTAAATCAGGTTCCCACTGATTTATTTGAACACTGACCTTTGGCACAAGGGACTCGATAGGACAAGAAAACCACCCAGACTTGTGCCAGATCTAGCTGGACTCTCTGGACCCCTTGCTTGTTTTCTGGCTTGGCCACTTGACCCTAATAACCTCAATCTTCCCAGGAACACCGCCCTAGGGGTGCGACCTCAGGGCCTTGCAGCTGCCCTCCTGTGTCGCCACTCCTTGGTTCCTGTTCACACCTTCCTGCCACAGTCACACCACGAGCTCCTGTGGAGAGCAAGGCCACAACCTGTTCATCCTTGCACCCCTAAACCCTGCCCGAGGGCCCAGGAAGCTCATATCCGACCGGCAGATGTGACGAGAAGGACCTGTTCCTACAAGCAGACTAACAGGGTATCCTATGCCCCTCGCTGCTGTTTCTTGAGGGACACAAACTGTTAGAGCCCAGAGACAGGTGAAGTGTCCCTGGGGAGGCAGTGCAGGCGGCAGACCTGGACCTGGTGAGCCTGCCATTAATTCATGGCCGTATCCCAGACAAGTCACGAACTCTTCTTGCCTCAGTTTTCTCATCTGTAAAGTGGGACGATAAAATAATTCCTAGATTTCACAGAACCAGTCCTGGCACATAGTGAGTGCTCAGTGAATGATAGCTGCTCCCTCTTTTCCCCAGTGCAGGCTGGGCATGGACACGATCTAGGCCCTTTCTCGCCGTGCTGAATTCCTACTCACCATCTAGGCTCTGCTCAAATGTCACCTCTTCTGTGAAGCCCTCCTTACAGCCTCCCAGGAGAACAAATGATTCTTCTCACCATACATTGTACATTTCTGTGGCTTTACACTTGGTTCTAATCACGGGGGTTTGTGTCAAGATCTGTCGGAGCTTCCTGAGGGCAGAGCCGTCAGCAGGCGCTCGGTGGTAGTTTGCAGAACGGAATTTATAAAACTGAGTGAAAGCACATGCAGCCTGTATAGTTACCATGTGGCCAGGACCTGGAAGTCTTGATGGTTATGCCAAGGCTGGGTTGGAGGAAGACAGGGAGGATACACTGCACTCGACTCTGCTAAATTATTATCTTTTTAAGAAGCTGCATTATCTTTAAAAAATTTTTTTAAAGATGTATTTATTTGTCAGAGAGAGAGAGCATGCACATGAGCAGAGGGGAGTGGTAGAGTGAGAGAGAAGCAGACTCCCCGCAGAGCAAGGAGCCCGATGCGAGGCTCCATCCCAGGACCCGGGGATTGTGACCTGAGCTGAAGGTAGATGCTTAACCGACTGAGCCACCCAGGTGCCCCCGACTCTGCTAAGTTTTAAATGGTGTGTTACAGGCTTAGAGATGGTGGGAAAACACAATGGGAACGTGATTCTGATGGGCTCCAGGTCTCAAGTTTTGGCAGTGCTTTGCCAGCTTTAAAAAAAAAACAACCCTCTCTTCTCTATGCCAATGGTCCTTGCAGGCCAGCCTTGTGGGCCAGAGAGCAGAGGAAGCCAGACAGATGAGTGGGGCGGACGAGGCATGGGTATCCATCGGGGGAAGCCCACCTCCAGCCAGGGCTGGGGCTCGCCAATGCTGGGCCAGCAACTTTTCCTGCACACACTCTTCACTCTGGCAGCACGCCAGCTCAGGGCTGTCCTGACCTGACCCTGGAGCTCCCGTACCAAGGGCAGAGGGCAGTAAGACGGGTCACCTGGGGATTCCTGCCAACCTCTGAGTCCAAGGGCCTCTGCTGCCCATGACGCTGGTGCTGCTTCCTCCAGCAGCGAGCTCATGCGGTCCGCACAGGTCAGAAGGGACTTGCTCCTTCTTTTCAAAGGCAGAACATCCCCTCTGTGTGCAGCCTGAAGCCCTCGGTCCAATTTTACTTCTATCCCAGACCTAGTGGCCATCCAATCCCCCTGCCCCAGGTGACTCACTGTCCTCCTCCAACCTTACTGCTGTACCAGTCTCTCCGTCCCCTCATACCCCCTGCTGCATGCCTGAGACCCGGGCTAAGGGCTGATGAGTCCTGGTCTGTAAACTGCTCTGAGCTGTCAGGATGAAAGACTGCTGGCAACTACAAGGTCCCTCTCTTCTGCTGTTATGTATCCTAATGAACTCTCTGGTGCCAGGGAGCGGAGCAGAGCGTGAGGCACACGCGGAGGCCGGACTGGCAGGAGGACCGCTCTAGGTGCCTGGCTCAGCAGGGTCAGCCTGGGGCCAAGGGCAGAGTTGGAGACTTCCAGAACCATCAACAGATGCGGCTCCGACCTGTGCCTGTGGGCACATCCCCACCTCTGACCTGACCCTCGACAGCCTAAAGAGTAGTTTGTCCTCGAAATCTGGGTGCTATTTTTTTTTTTTTTTTTAACCAGAGGCAGGAGATGGGAAAGGTGGGAGAGAAAGACCTTGCAAGGCTTTCTTTGGGCCCATTTAACTAAGGTGTGTCCAGAGTCTCAGCCGGTGATGCTAACCCACCCTCATACTCTAGGACACCCAGCTGAAGACCAAAGTGTGGCCCCTGCCCTCCTGTGGGCAGACGCAACTTCCCAATTCACAGGGAGCTCAACGGAGGGGACCTTGCCATCCATCCCTGACTGGTCTTTCAGGGGGCACACAGAAAAGGCCGGTGACTTAGAGTCTAATTTCAAAGTCCTTCTTCAAAACCATATAGCAGCCTCAGGGCTTATCAGTTTCTTGGGGGCCAGCTCCTCCCCCACCTCAATCTCGGAGCTCTCCTCCCCTTGGGAGACACAGGGCCTGAGGGCTGAGGTTCTGGCCTTGCCATGGAGAAAGTAAGAGTTGAGAGCAGAACCCATTTTGAGGGGCCCAGACAGAGGGCGGGCAGTGCCTGGGGTCACATACAGGCAGAGCAGGGGGTAGACCCCAGGAGAAGAGTGGGTTTATTACCCATGCCTCAATGCTCCTGCCAAGGCCGGCAAGGCCACGCCAGCCGCCCCCCTCCCCAATCCCCGGGGATAAAGGGAAAAGGGGGGAAGTGGCCCCAGGTAAGGGAGACCAGGTTCAGCCCCACTAACTCGCAGTCACACCTGCAGCTCAGCCCCACCTGGCCCTCCTGCACTGAGACAGAAGAAATGCCTATTTCCCCATGCCGGTCTGGGTGTGTGTGTCTGGGGGACTCCTCCAGCTGTTTGCCAAGGAGGAGATGGAGGTGGCTGGATGTGTGGTGGGTGGGTGGGGAGCCAATTAATTAACATCATCTTCTCTTTCTTCCTTTCTCCCTCCCACTTTCCAGATCCTACCCCCAACCCCGCCCTGCCATCTAAGCTGAAGATTTTAGTGGATAACTTGCTCACACTCTTCATGTCTGCACCTCCTCGTCTTTCAACCGAAGGTGGCCCCACCCTGGCTGAGACCTCCCTTCCGGCTGCCCAGTGCCCATGTTCTCCGCCACTGGGGTGCTCTGAGCATGCAATAAGAGGACCCTGCAGCCTCAGGCGGGCCTGGAGGGGAGATTCTACTGGGTGTGAAATCAGACCCCCTAGTACATCATGGACTTCAGACTGTTGCCTCTCAGTGACGTGGTACCTTCTCTAGATATCTTGTTTTGGAGCATGACCCTCCCCCACAACTTCCCCATCCCAGAGTGTCCCAGCTCTCCAAAGTTCCTCTAGCCCAGACCTTGGGTCTGTTTGGTGTCTGCTCACCAGCCAGGTCCCTGAAGGAAGGCATTCTGAAGAGCTGGCTTCCCACCGGGAAGCAGGGAATAAGATGAAGCAGAGAAGAAAAAAGCAGAAAAGATTATAGTTAGCCATCAAGAAGGGCTTTCTCACAGGAGTAGAAGATTCTGGAAGAGATCACTGAGAGGTCTGTGGAATCTCATACTCCTAGTCCACTCCCACCTGTGCCCTAATACATACTCTACCCTTGGCAGCAGGCATTCTCGTTTTCCAGGCACTATTAATTCTCACCCATCGAAGCCCACCAAGTGGCTTTCTTGATGTCAGGAAAGTACCCTTAACTAGTCAGCCTTCCAAGGTGCCCATGATAGGATGTGTTTGGGGTTGGGGAGGGGAGGGGGAGAAAACGGGTGGCTCACTGAGCCAAATGATGAATTTTGACCCTGAAAATAGGCACCCTGAATTTCTTCAGGTCTCAGATTGGAGCTAATCCCACATTACACATGCCCAGCTTAAGCTGATACACACACATTCCTCAGGGCAGACCAACAGTGTCCGTTTCCGTAGGGTGGACTCCTAGACACAGGTGGCTAGCAAAGATGGGCAAAAGGGTGTTCTTGTTCTTTTTTCTTTTCTTTCTTCTTTTCTTTCATCCTTTCTTAAAATTGATTTATTTATTTGAGAGAGCGAGAAAGTGTGAGCGTGGGGGGTGGTTGGGGCAGAGGGAGAGGGAGAGAGAGAATCCCAAGCAGACTCCCCACTGAACATGGAGCCTGACACAGGGCTCGATCCCACGACCCTGAGACCATGACCTAAGCCAAAATCAAGACTAGGAGCCTTAACTGAGACACCCAGGTGCCCCAAGGGGTGTTCTTTATAAAGAAGACAACATAGCCCTGGCTTTTAAATTTCCCTGGCTCCTACTTTCTACCAGGCTGAAGGCAACATTAGACTCCTGGGCTCTCCCCAACAAAGAGACCTCAGAGACTACCTTGCTATAGTTCCTGCCTTATTATATAGAAATGCAGAAAAGGAAAGAGATTTGGCCATATCCTCAACCACAACTGAAGCCTCCCAACTCCCAATCTAGTGCCCTTTTGAAGCCATTTTTATGTTGTGAGTGGTCTCCAGAGACCCAGCAAAATGGACATCGCTGTCCAGAGAATGCTGATTTGAAACTTCCAGACCCATCTCTGGAACTTATTTTGGGCCTTTAACCTCAGTAAGCCTCAGTTGCTCCCTCTGTAAAATGGGACAAGGACCACCTGCCCCCAGAGTTGTTATGAGGAGAAGACGGAGGGAGGCATGCCTCGCCATCTGACTAGTACACAGTCGTCATTAATAACACGCCTGCCTGAAGAAAAGCGAGAATCCAGGGTTTTCCGATTTGTGCCCCGACAACACAAGCCTCGTTCTACAAGGGAGGACCTGCTCACCCCTAGACCCACCCCGAGAAGCCCCAGACCGGTGCACTCAGTGAGATCTTTCCTCCTCTACCCTGCAGCTGCGCAGGGAGGGCACCGAAGTGGGTGTCAGCACAGCGCTCTGCTCGCCGGGGGCACCTTCTCCACTCCCTCCCCCGGGGACAGAACCCAAGGGCCCGAGAGTACTCCTGCAGACCAGAGGGAGACAATTGCCTGTGCCTGGTCCAGTTCTGGGGGAGAGCTGTGGCTCCCTGCTCCCTGGACTCGCCAGCTGAACAGGGCATCCCCTCCGAGTCTCCGGAGCTGGCAGGCGCTGCTGCCCTTGCTCCAATGGCTGAGCAGAACTCACGGAGGTGTGGCACATGGGTGGAAGTGCGCCCAGAGCACACTCGGAGCAGGAGAGTCAGTGACAGCTCCCTCAGCGCTCTGAGCCACGCCAGGCCAGGTCCCCGCGTCTACTGGTCCGCTTTCTGTCCGTGCCCCCGGCTCCATCCTGCCACTCACTCCGGGCTCCGCGTTTGCAAGCCGGTCCCCGAGGGGAGAGGGGGCAGCGCCTCTCTGCCGCCCCCTTCGTCGGGACGCGGCGGCCCGTGGACAGGCGCGCGCAGCCACCCGCGGACTCCGGGCGCACAGTCCCATGCCCACCCGGCCACGGAGCCCCGCTCGCCCGCAAGCACTCACGCTCCTCCGGCGCCTGTCACCCGGGTGGCGGCTCGCACAGCTCCAGACTCGCCAGCGCGGAGCTGGGGGCGGGTGAGCGGGTGGCAGGTTTCTCCCAGTGAAACGGGCTTTCTGGGTGCTCCGAGGTGCCCTACCTTTCTCCCCCGGTTCGGGCTCCCGCTCCCGCTTCCTCCCCTCTCGGTGCTTCTTGCCGCGGCCTCGGCCCCTCCTCCTGGACTCCGACATTCTGCCTGGGGTCCCCGGCGGTGGGACGCACTCGAGGCGCGGGAGGCAGGGACGGCCTTCGCTCTCCGCTGGCGCGCTGCGCCCCCGCTGCCTGCAGCCCCAGTGCCCGAGCGCGGCGCCTTTCTTATAGGGCGGTCACACCCTCCGGGGGAGGGGAGCAGCCAGCCTTAACTCTTCCCCTCCCGCGCCCGCCGCCCTCGCCCCCCCGACCCGTGCGGGCTGCGGGGGGGCTGTGGGCAGCCGGGTCTGCGCCCTGGACCCCCTCCTCGGCCCACGGAGCGAGGCAGGACCGGTGCCCAAACAGAGCGCCACAGATCTCGTCACCGGAGAGGGGGCTCAGTTGGGCTGGGGGGCTGAGCCACGATTAGGGACGGGGGAGTAGAGATCCCCCAGCGAGGGCCAGGCTAAGGACAGCATGGGGGTGGAGAGACAGCCCGAGTAGGGGCCAGGAAGGAACCAAAATGAAGCCCACTGGCCACCCCAGTAAGGTAGGACCTGCTCTTGATTCTCAGTCTTTCTTCACCTCCTTGTGGGCCCCCCAGAGTCTTACGGGCAGTTTGCCTGTGCCTCTTCATCTCTGAAGGTCTGGCCTCAACCCCATGGGATACCACCCTCTGGGGGAATACTTGTTATACGTGGCTGCGGGAGTCTGTGGCCCTGGAGCCCCTCCCAGCCAAGGTGGGCTGCAGCCTGAAGCGACCTGGGTGTCCCAGGTGGCTCCTAGCACCCCTGCCATACACACTCTGACAGCCCAGGCAGCCAGCACCAGCAGGCTCCTTTCTTAAGGCCTGTGAAGGTGAGTTCAGACACTGACACCCCTCCAACCCCCACCCTCCACCTCCCACAAGCCACTGGGCAAGAGCTGCCAGAAAGGACAGCGTCCTGGCTCCAGCCTGGGTGTGGTGCTGAAAGGGTTACACAGTAAAGGCTCTCCCTCTTCTGGCTCCCAGAAAGCCTGAGCCTGCGGTTTGCCTGCCTCTCTCCGCCTGAGGTGTCCCCTTACAGCCATCCCAACTGGAATCGGAGTCAAAGATCATCTCAGCCACTCCTCTGCCTCATCACGACAGGGTCCCAAGGCTTCTCTGGAGGGTCCTCCTTAGGAGAGCCTGGAGCAAGCTGGGACTCTGGGTCAAGGCCAGGGGCTAGGGGGGCTCCAGGGCTGCCGGGGGGCCTGGCCAGACCTAGAGGCCAAACTGAGGATGAGCGAGTGGACACAGAAAGGGAGAAGATGGAGGCAATGCCCATGCAGAGGGCTGATCTCTGGTGCTCTTGAGGCCTCAAGCCTATCCCACAGGGGCCAGTTCTAGGGACCAAGTAGAAGAGCTATCCGCCCCCCCATCCCACGGTGAGCACTCACCTTGATTCATGCAGCATGGCTCCCTATGAGGTGGGCAGAGGGGTCCTGGGCAGAGTCCAAACCCAGGTCTCATCTGCTCCAACCCCTTGCTTATTCGGCCTCTAAAATGGCACTCCTATCCACCCCTCCCCAGCCAACCACCACCGCCTCAGTTCACTCCCTCCTCCTGTCCTACACTTTGATCTCCTTGCTTGAAGTCTTGCCCTTTCAGTTCTGACCTCTTCAAGGCCATCAGACAGAGCTTTCCGAAACACAAGCCCGATCACTCACTATTACCTGCAGGTTCAGCCTAAGCTCTTCACCGGTATTCGGAGCCCTATTGCGTTGGGTCCCAGCTCACAGCCTTCTAGCCCCGAATCCTAGGCCTCAGCCACATTTACCTATAAGCCACGCGTACTACACTGTCTCCTCTCTTATCTTTTTGCACATACTCATCCCTCTGCCCAGAATGGCCTTCCCCCTTCTTGGCCTGGCCAACCTATCTATTCATGTGCTTAGCAAATACGTCGTAAGGCTTACTATGTGTCAGGCACAGTGCTGGGGATTGGCGGTGAGCAAGACAGACACGGGCCTGCTTACATGAGGGTTACGGTCTTTGTGGGGATAGACAACTAATTACATAAACAGCAAATTCATGAAACTTGGTGTTAAATATCAAGGGGACATATTCAACAAACATTTCTTTATCTTGACATACAGGTCGATAGAAGAAACAGTGCAGTGAGGGAAGGCTTTCCTTAGGAGGCATTTAAAGTGAGAATCAAAGAATGATGAGGAGTTGGCTGGACACAGGAGAGAGCCTTTCTGGCAGAAGCAATACCACTGCCAGGGCTGTGGGGCAGGAAGGAGCATTCTTGCCTTTGCTAAACAAAAAGATGGTTAGTGTGCTGAGGGGGGTGTGTGTGTGGGGGGTGTAGCACAGCGGGGCAAAAGGAACCTGGAGAGGAGGCAAGCAGTGGCTAACTCAAACAGGACATTGTAGGCTCAGTAAAAAAAACCAACAACCGGGCATACAATGGGCTTCATCCTATGAGGAATAGTCTGCTACCACGAGCTTTGAAGCAGGGAGGGAGAGGGCAATGATCAGACCCTCTGCTTCCTCAGTAATGCACACGTATCTTTATAAGAACGCCATCACTTTGTAGTGGTTTTCATGACCTCCGTCTCTCCCACTGGAGTCAGGCCCCTTTAGGGCTGGGAACCCTGCGCCCGGCTCATGGGAGGTGGTCAGTACCTCCCTGGAGGACAGATGAGTGACCCATCCTGCTAGTGAAGAATGGTGGAGGGCGGCAGCAAGACAAAAGGGCCCCAAGCAGAAAGTGCAGGCCAGCTGGAGATAACTTCTCCTGGGTAGAGCTCTCCCCGCAGTCCAAGACCGCTCATGGCTTTGCATCAGTGCCTAAGAGTCAGAGAAGCCATGGGAATTTGGGGCGCCTGGGTGGCACAGTCGGTTAAGCATCCGTCTCTTGGTTTCGGCTTGGGTCGTGGTCTCAGGGTGGTGAGATCCAGACCTGTGACAGCTGCACGCTCAGCATGGAGTCTGGTTGAGATTCTCTCTCTTGCTCTCCCTCTGCCCCTCCTGCTCTTGTTCTCTCTCTGTCCCTCTTTCTCAAATAAATAAATAAACCTTGAAAAAAAAAAAAGCCCTGGTAATTCAAAGGGGCACAAGCACTGCCCATGGGCTGGGGTATCGGTGGGGCTTGGAGAAGGTCTTTAGGCAGGGGGAGGATTTCGATGGGGGCAGGCGAGGGATTTCCAGTGGATGAGATATGGCAAAGACGCGGACGGTGCCTTCCCTGGGTGCTGGCTCAGGAGACTGTGTGCACAGCAGGTCCATGGCAGGAAATAGGGGAGCTAATAATGAACAGAGCGAACACCTTCTGGACACGTAGCGTACCAGAGCTCAGAGCAGAGTGCGAAGCATGCCATCCGTCTCATCTCTTATAACCCCCACAACACTCCCATGGGGTAGGTGTGGTCATCTCCCAGTTTTACAAAGAGGAAACAAAGACTACGGCTGATGAGATTATTCATTCAGAGTCGTGTCACTGGGAAGCCACAGAGCAAGGACTCGTCCCACTGTAGCCACCGCACTAGGGCCCGTGCCCTTCACCGTTACGCTGTACTGCTTTCTGCAAGCCAGAGATACGCTCCGCCTGCCAGGCTGGTGCTTTGGGACTACTGAGAAATCATGGGAAGTCACTGATGACTTTTCGAGCATGGGAGGGACATGTGCATTAGAAAAATCGATCCGACTGGAGTGTGCAGGACGGATGGAAGGGGAAGAGATTGGAGGCAAGGGAGCCAGTTAAGCAGATCAACTATTAAATCTTTCTGTAGCGCCTACCATGTGCCAGGCCATGAGCATCGTGAGGGTCAGTCAGGTAAGGAGGGCCTGAAGCAGGGGGTAAGGGAGTGAAAACAGCAGTAGTAAGAGCCGCCAACATCATATGCTTGGTACACACTTCTTCACAACAGCACTACGATGGAAGTCTACTGATACACGCCGTTTTGCAGATAAGGAGACCGGCACAGATCATTGAAGTAATTTTCATTTGTCCAGGTTGAACAATTAGTAAGGCGCGGAGCAGAATTAGGAGCCTATGTATTTAGGAACTCAGAGCCCGTATCCCTAAGCACAGGTCCATGGTTTCGCTCAACAAGATGTGGAGAGCGGCAGAGAGTAGAAAAGGGCCTCTTCAAGGCCAACCACTGGCCTCAGGACCCGCACAGTCCCCACAGCCCCGTGGCCAAGTCTCAGTGCCAGGGTCACAGGCAGGTGGAGAGCGCCCCGTGGTGCCATGAGGCATGCGTGCCCTGGCAGCAGGGGCTGCTCGGGTGAAGGACAGCAGGCACTTGGAGCGCCCTCAGCCTGGACCGGGGCTCCTGCCAGGAGCCTGAAAATGACCCAGGGAGAACCCCTTCCTCCTACCACGGGTTGTGCAATGCCCTGCACAATGTCCTATGGGAGGGAGCCGAACCCTGGATGGGCCTAGAGACCACATCGCCCAGTGAAGAAGCCTCTCCCCGACCCTAGTTTCACAATGAGACACTAATAGTAACATAACAAGTTAATTCAATTCCTTTAAGGAGCAAAAACACAATGTTTAACTGGCTTACGAACTTCTTTTTTCCTTTCTAACGTTCTCTCCTCCACTTTGAGGCTGTGCCATGGGCAAACTTTGAAGTTTAGGAAAGTTTAGACTTGTTTGAGTCATGTGCAAAAATGCCTTTGAGTGAAAAGAGGAAAAAAAAAAAAAACCACAACAACCCACACTACCCTTACCCCCACCTGAGACTTTGGGGCTCCAAGAGGATTACCTATAAATTTCCCTGGAAAGGGGTCTTGGAACCAAGATGGGCTTTGCCCCTTCCCTTTGGACCCATTGCTCAGGGGGAATCCTCCAGAAGCAAGTCAGTGTCCCCAGCTGGGGAGACCACAATGCAGTCCTTTAAAGACTGCCTCCTGCCCCAGGAAAAGTCATCCCTGAGCTATCCCAGAGCCACAGTTATGTTTGCCCCGGGCATTCCAAGCCCTTGAAGATGAGGCTACCCTCAGCCACCCCACCTCAGTGTCTCCAAGTCACGAGGCTCCCGAGGCTCCTCTCGTCACTCTCCACCCAGCCAGGCTGTCAGAGGAGGAAAGAGATCAATACGCCACTCCCTGCAGGACCAGAGAAATCCCTGCTCCCCGGGGGATTAAGCAAGGCCTGGGAAGCCCATTACCGCCAGTGACCCTGGCTGAAGCCCCACATGCCCCCTGGGAGCAAGCAAGGGCCAGTCCCTGCTCACCAGGCCTGGAGAGCGCCTCTTGCAGAAGCCGCACCCTGGCCCCAGCGTCAGCATCCCTGTAGCTTCAGAAATCCCTGATGGATTTCTTCTCCTTCACTCAAGTTCACTCATGCCTCCCTCTCCCTCACACAGCCTGCAGAGAACAGAGCCACCAAAAAGAAGGGGGCTGCAAGGGCTGGACAAGAAGGGCTGGGTTAGATGCTAGGGCATGTTGGCTTGGGCCCAGTTTTGCCCCTGAAGTTAGGTTAACCTGAACAGATCACTTTCTATACCAGGGACTCAAGCTGCACAATGAGAAGTGCCCCTAGATCCCTCTGTCCACCAGCCCGGGAAGGCCTCAAGAATCTAGGTGACTGAAGGAGTAAGGGGCTCGAGATCCTTGGAGAAAAGCCCTTGATTGCTGGGTGTGAATGCCTCTGGAGCCAAAACAGAATACGCCCTGGACGTGCCCCTCAGAGTTGCGTCTGCTCAGCACAGACACTTACGCTCACACCTTGGTGCGCGCACGTCCCTGAGCCTTGGGCCCAGCAGAGCCTGAACTCAGTCAACCCACTCAGGCTCCAAACCAGTCCTCCCTAGACTGGGATGTTCTGAACAAGACCTGATTTCTCCTTCCAAATAAAAAGGGGTGTGTGTGCCCCACAGGACTTTCCCATAGGAATCTCACTAAGCGGATAAGGAAATCATTTCTGGTCTTCCAGAAATGCCAAGGCTGGGCCTTGGGCAGCTCCCTAGGCTCAGAGGCCATGCCCATGGTGCTAAGGTGACGAACCACACCTTCCTGCCATGCTCTTTTGACCCCATCCCCTGTCCTTTTGCTCCTGGGGGACCCAGATCAGCTGGTCCAGAGCCTGAGCTGGGCCCAGGCTTCGGGGAGGTGGGGGGTGCTGCTGTGGGTGGGCACCTCTGTCTTCATTCTCATCCTTTAGGAGGCTCCCCTTGCTTCAGCCCACCCAACCCCAAGCCCAGAAGGGAATTCACGCTCCCCGCTTGAGAGTTGAGTGTCTTTCCTTCGTTTTGGACCCTCGTAGGAGAGAGAAGGCGGTAGAAGGGAGAGGGCTAACCTAACCCAGGATGAGCCCTGGGAGGGACCAGGAAAGAGAAGAAAGCATTGGCCAAAGAGAGGGTGGGGAGCCTCCCCTGGCTCCAGGGGCCGGGAGAAGAAAGCTCAGGCAGCAATGGGAGAGCAAAGGAGGGGAGAGGTGAGGCGACAGGCAGGCCCGGGCAGGGCTGGAAGCAGGAGAGGGAGAGGAAGTGAGAAAGTAGAGCAGCCCAATGATGAGGGAGGGGTAGGAGGTGGGAGTGCGATTGATGGAGAAGACAAAGGAAGGGAAGCTGAAGAGAGGCAGGAGGGAGGCAGGAAGGAGGCAGCCCGGGCACTACTCCCAGTGTCCCCAGGGACCTGCTGGGTGCTCTTGGGCAAGTCCCTTTCCCTCTCTGGCCGGCATCCTCCTCTGGAAAATTCGAGGTTGGACCAGATGATCTCCAGAGCTCCCCCATCTGAGGTACTGGAGGGTTCCAAGCTTGCCAGCAAGAGGGGAGACGGCTGGGAGTAGGTGAGGGCGTGGCCCCCAGTCCCACAGATGGGGAAGAGATACTCTTGGTTCACAGACCCTTCTCCCAGCCCCATGCTCTCCCTCAGCCCTTTCCTGTATGGCCTCTGGCCTGGCAGAAGCCCTGAGTTGTCTGTGAGCCCCGCTGTTAGGCTGCGGGGACAGACTGTGCTGGCAGAGAGCCCGAGGCCAGGTATCGGCCCGGCTGCAAGTGAGTAAGCCGTCCTGGGTTCCTGCTGCCAGCTTCTTCCAGGATAAGGCCTTGGGGTAAGTTGCCCCATCTGCACTGAAATACCTGGGAGACGATAGCACTTCATCTTCTGTGACCCAGAGCCACATTCTCCCTGGGGTGAGAAGGGGGAGCCTGGGTAGCTTTCCCAGGGTCGGGGGTGATTCAGTCCTCCTGCCTGGCTCCCTCTTCAAGTTAACTGCATAATTACACAGCAATAATAATAACTGGCACTTACACACCAAGTCCTAAGTACGTAATTTATTTATGTAACGACATAATGACTGTTTGCCGGCCTGGGGGCTGTGGGGACCATGTGCAAGGCTTAGCTGCTCGTCTGTACCACCAGGGGGACGCGGTGACTACGTGGATCCGCACCTCCTGGGAGCCGTGTTTCCCAGAAGCGGTCGTCCTCAGCCCTGGGGGTGCTGTCCTTGTCCAGCAGGGGTAACGAAGAGCCGGCCCTCTTACCTGGAGTTTGCGTCCATCTCGCCATCCACTCTAGGAGGTGAGGCTGGAGGCACCGACGCCCACACCCATCACCTTGAGGACTGAGGGGGCTCCTCCAGAAGGCTGCAGCCCCCTTCTGGGCAGAGGGAGAAAATTCGTGCCAGCCTGGCAAATTTGGAGAGACTGGAAACAAGGAAACAAGAGGCCTTGCCCAATATAGGCATTTATGAGCCTGGAGGCAAAAAATTCTCTTCTCTCCCAGCCCTGCCCAGCCTAGCCCTACCCAGCTCAGCCCTGCCACCCTAGGCTTGGCTGGTCCTGGGACCACAGCCCAGCTTGCCTGGCCTGGCCAGGAGACTGGTTCCCATGCAGAACTTTTGGGAATTCCCAGTGGACGACTTCACAGACTAACTTCCCGGGGGCTGCGGTTGGCCTCAAGGAGCCAGAAGACCCAACTCGGGCTCTGTCCTTTTTCTTCTTCTTACCCCAGATCCGCCCTCTCCGTCTCCTTAGGGCCCCTGTTCCCAGCTTATGGAAGTTCCAGCACTAACTACGAAGCAAGCACCACCAGAACGCCGAGGTTGTTGGCTAAACACGCGGAGCTGCGACTAGCACAGCTCACCCGGGAGCAGGCTGTACAAATGCCAAGTAGGTATGCAGTCGAGATAGGGCCAGGAGACTGGAGTTCTCTTCTCGGCTCAGCCACATTTTGCTGGTGGTTCCTGGGAAGTAATACTCTCCTCTTGGCCTCAATGCCGCTTACCTGTGAACCAAGGGAAACTGAAGTACTCTCCAAGGGGCTGTTCTAGCAATAAGCCTTCAGAGAATCTGTTCCCAACTCTGGGAACCTCATCCCTTGCCATGAGCTGCTGCCCTTGTAGCTGGCCATCTAGAAGCCTCCCTCCTACTTTTGGAAGGTCAACCTCTGGTTTCCAGAAACCTCTACTCTCCTAACGCAGCCTGTGGATGGATGCGTGTGGGGATGCCCATGGGAACCCGCATGCCCACACATGGCCTCAGGAGCTCTGAGCACCACACTTGACCATTGGACATTGCAGAATTCCTCTAGTCTCTCTAGGGCTCCAGGCTACAGCACTGACTCACCGGCGATGAGGAGGAGGAGAATGACGATGATGATGACCTTCTTGGCCCTCTTGGACCCTATCAAGCCCTAAATCTGTTTCCTACACCATCCCCCAGTCATAATCAGCCTTCTGGTGATTCTGACGCCCTCTCCCAGCCACTCCAGAGCAGTGGGTTCTGGGAACTGTGGTCAGTGAAGTGTCTCCTACAAGCCTTTGTCTAATTATGCATATTGTTCTGGGCTTCTGACTGATGTCCAGCCAAGTGCTTCCCTTATGTGATTTTATACACAATCCTCCCCTTTAAATTAGTGGGCAGTTCCAACACCACCAACCCACCCCCTAGTCTCTGGGGCTCACCTAGCAGCCACTGGCTTCAACAGCTCAGCTGCCTGAGGGGAGCCCCACCGGAGCCTCTGTGACCGCTCCTCTACCTTGCCTTTGCTCCTTGGGGTCAGACATGGCTCGCTCAGCACCCGCTGTGTGATGGGCACGGTGCTGGGCACTGCGGGGTACCAGGCCCTGTCCTTGGGAGCGCACAATCTAGAGGGAGGACAACACTTTCAAGGATGGACAAAAATCACAGCCGAAGACAGCAGCAGCAATCTATGGACAATTTGCTGCAGAAGGATGAGACCAAAAACCCTGGAATTTCCTTGGGCAGAGAGCTACGAGTGACCTGGGGTGGTCAGTCAAAGCGGGCTTCCTATAAGAAGAAGGGGACTATTCCAGTTAGCAGGAAGGGCTGGTGATGGGAGCTGGGGGTGGGAGTGGGGAGGCCAGTGGGAGGTGCACTGACTTAGGGGGGAAACTGGTACATAGACGCCCACCTGCGCCCTTGGGCCCTGTCCCTGTCCCTCCTGCCTCAGGAATAGGGAGCCCACCCATTTGGAGTAGGCTTAAGGCCACCCCAGGCATGGAACTTGGCATTGCTGCGAGCTACCTTCCTCTGGCTGTGCGCGGGGTTCCACGAAGAGTGACACCGCTACCCGATCTGCACACATACACACGCGCACACCCGCCCCAAAGACAGCCGCGTTAGGAGCTCCTCTGCCAAGTCCCCGAGGATCCTCCCACGCCGTCCTCTCCTCTCCCCTCTCTCCCTCACCATCTCATTCACTCAAACTGGTGCGCTCTTCACCCCTCCTCTCCTATCCCTCCCATCCATTATTACATAACTCCGGGATTATTTTTGCCCAGAGGTATGAGCAGCATTGCTGCATATTTAAGCTGTCCTTGATTCCGGCTCTGAAGCCCCGGGAACATGCCCACGTTGGGTTCAGCTGGCTCCACAGCTCCTGGTGGTTCGACTCCAGCACGGAAGGAGTGGACGCAGAGCCCAACCGGGGCCCCAGGACTTGGGTCCTAGGCCACGGGATGTCCTGGGGCTGGTCACACTGGAATCACAAAAATGCTGGTACCTGCCGTTGCTCTCCAACCCCCCCCCCCCCCGGGGAGCCTTGGCTCTTGTATGTCCTAGTCTTCTCTACCCCCATGGTTGCACCCGGGCTCCAACTCAAGGGGGGAAGGGGCAGTGGGAGGAAAGACAAAATGCTAATTAATGGTTTGTTTCCCATTAGCTTCTTACAAATAGAACGGCTTAATGTAATTACTGAAATGGTTGCAAGGGGGCTCTTGTTGCACCGTAAAATAATTATCTGACAATCATTATTTTATTTTTAAGAGCTCGTTAACAAATAGGCTGTAATTCACTCTCCAGCCTCCTCTCTCGCCGCAGAGACGGGGTGATTTGGTGGACAATGGGGTGGGGAGCTTCTGTGCTTGGGGTCACCAGTTGAAATGAGGATTCTGCTGAGCCGTTTCCAGCTACTGTGAGGAGCCGGCGCCAGCTGAGCCATGAAGGCTTGACAGGCAGGGTGATGGCCAGGGCCCCCCAGGTCCTGTCCCTGTGACAGTGGTGCCCGAGGCGGGCCCCTGATCTCTGGGTCCCCAGGGAGGACACTGAACTCCTCGGGAGACCCTGCCGCCCCAGGGCCGCTCTCGGCGTGCCAGTGCTCCCACCTCCATCGCCCGCACCGGCTGCGCCGAAGGCCCTGCTCACGTGCCACCTGTTGGGCACCGCACTCCTCCCGTGAGCCCGGCTGGCCGCCTGATCGACGTGTGCTCTCTTGTAACAACTCCGAGTACTGACGTCTGACTTCCCAGCAGAATCACGTAGCTCAAATGTTTATGAAAGGCTGGGTGGTAAATTCCAGATGATCATCTAGCTAAAGTGAAAGGATCGGGGTAACATTTGTTTTGCAAAAGATGAGAAGGGAACATGGGAAAGGCTTTCCTGGAATACAGCACAGCTGAGGCAAAGGCCCACGAGTGGGAGCCCACAAAGTGGGTTCACGGAATGATGAACGTTCCAGCCTGCCTGACATAAAAGACTCATGTAGGGAGTCATGGGAGATAAGCCTGGGCAGAGAGGATGGGGACCAGATGGCTTGGAGCTCTTAGAGCTCGTGCCAAGAAAAGGAGAGGACATGGACGGTTTTTAAGCAAAGAGGTGACCCAGCTGAAGTTCTCTTGGAAGCTCATCTGGCAGCAATGTGCGGGGCAGAATGGAGCAGGGGGGTCTGGAAGCAGCAAGTTTGATCAGTTTTCACAATGGCAGCCACCGTTTACAGCTTCATGCGGGCGCTCGCTGCAAATGTGGACTCCTGATCCCATACAACACCTTCTGAACCACAGGCCCTCGGGTGGGGCCAGGCTTGGTGTTTGTAACTCTTCTGAGCAGATGGTGTGTGAAGCACACTGGGAGGAAACTGGCCTTTGATCCCCCAGGCCCCACGGCTCAGCTTGGCATTTAAAGCTTTCTGTAACCTCTCCCCGCCAATTTTCTCCCACTTCTGACTGTATTTTTAAAGTTAATTGAGATATTACGTACATACTATACAAGTGACCCACCTGAAAGTGTACAGTTCACTGTTTCTGGTATATTCACCGTTGCCACATTTATTTTAGGACCTTTTTCATCGCTCCCAAAAGAAACGCTCTATTCTTTACCCTCTTCCCTCATGTCTTGCAGCCCTAGGCAATCACGGATCAGCTTTCTGTCTTGACAGATGTGCCTATTCTGGATATTTCATAGAAACGCAATCACACCCCATGTCACCTTCCACGACTGGCTCCCTTCACGGAGCATTGCTGTTTTCAAGGTTCATCCATACTGCAGCACGTGGCGCACTTCATTCTTTTTCGTGGCCAAATAATATTCCACTGTGTGGATATACCGCATGTTTTTTCTTTGGTTGCTTGTGCTTTGGGCGTCACATCTTAGAAACCCCGGTACCTAATCCAGGGTCATAAAGATTTACGCCTACTTTTCCTTCTAAGAGTCGTGTACTTTTAGCTCTTACATTTTTATCTTTGATCCACGTTAATTTTTGTATAGAGTGTGAGACAGTCTCTTGCATGCAGCTGTCCAGTTGTCCCCGCACCATTGTTAAAGATACTACAGTGGCATTTCTCTTCCGTTCCTCTCAGTGATCCTAGGCAGATTGCAGTCTGAGGACCCCTGCTTGAGAGGGTGCAGAACCAGGCTAAGCAGGGCGTAAAAGGGCTTAAACTAGGTGGTCCTATCAAGAAGTGAGATAAAAGGACAGATGACAGAGGGAAGGATGAAGGACAGGGTAACAGAAGGTGATGGAGTGGTTGTAGTGACCCATAAAAATCCAAAGATGAAAAAACCATGATTATGCTTTTCCTGCTATGCCCTTCCGCAGCTTAAGACCCGTTTCCACATCCCTTGTCTCATTCAGTCCTCTTACTGCGGTGGAGAGGGCATGACCGGCTCCATATAACAGATGAGAAAAGTGAGGGCCCAAGGTGTGGTCAGTCAGCATCCCAGGCAAGCGTCATGACTCTAGACACTGATGGAAGCCGGGCAAACGGGACCCAGAGCTGCTGGAGCCGTCTAGACAGGCTGGATTTGGGCTGCCAGCGGGACCTGCGTAGCAGACGTCTGAAGAGGCGGCACTGGAGCGGGCTCCGGAGGTCGGAGGTCGGGGTTGAAGATAGGGTTTGAGAAGCGGCTACTGAGAAACATCATTAAAGGGACCAGCACAAGCAAGTCTGCGGGGAGAAAGGGCAGACAGAGAAAGGGAGGCTGAAGCAGGCCCCTATTTTAGAGGCCAGGAGGAATCAAGACGGTGGGTGGGAAAAGAGCTAGAAGAATTCTGTGAGAATACGGAGGTCGGTCCGACTACTAGCAAACAACGAATAAATAGCCAGAAGGGTGAAGACCTCCGAAAGGGGATAGGTGGCTGGTGGGGGCTGGAAAGCAAGATCACAGATCATTGCTCTCAAGAGCTGGCCCCTGGATCACACGTCTGTGCCTGATGGGACTGTGTTACTTTGAAGGAAACCCTTCCTGAATTGTTTTGTAAAGCAAATGATTGCTCTCTAATACCGCTTTTCCTTTCTCTCGAAATCATTGTTCACATAGAACTTTTGCTTAAAGCTAGTTATGCCTGCCTGTGGACAAAAGAACAATGCGCTTCCAAAATGCCTCCCCTCCCGAGGGCAGAGGGTCCAGGCCAGGTTTCTTCAGTCTGAGCACAGATGAAGAAGGCAATGCTGACTTGGAGCTTTACACTCCAAGTCAGGGAAGTGTAGGTATGGGCTCATTAACTCTCCCCTCCCCGTGACCCCCTGGACCCCGCATGGCTCTGTGTGGCTAAGAGCAGAAGCACTGGCACCTGGTCCTTATGTTTAGTTTGTACTCATGAGCTGCTTGAGAAAAGGATCTTCAAGGTTCCTGAATCCTTGTAGCAAAATGATACCCCGGGGCGGGGGGGGGGGGGATGGGAGGTGACAGGAGGAGGGATACAATGTTAGAGTGATCAAGCATCTAAGGGTACTGGATATTCTCTTGTTCCACATCTTAGGCCTTATGGGTTTAGTTTGTATCAGGGTAGAGGTGGGGGGCCAGTTACATGGCTAAATGCCCAGTTTTACGAGCGTTTACTTCAACTCAACTCTCCGAGCACCCAGCATACGCAAGCTAAGCACAGCGGGGGATACGGTGATGCTGAAGATAAGCCCCGTCTTGGGGCTCTCGCAACTGCCATACTCACAGACAAGGGTTGTGGTCTCTGGCACATACTTGACACGCAAATATTTGTGAAAACAAAATCGAATTAGCGTACACAATGCAGGGCTCTAAAAGAGAAGCCATGAATGTACACCATGGAATACTAGGTGACCACTTCAATGGCAAATATGTTGGCTACGTCGAAGTACAAAGACTATATACAAAATACAGCAATTGAACAAGGCAGAGACCACACCAGAGACAGCCGTTCAAGGCTCTCAGCCAGAATCAGAGGGGCAGTAAGGATTGACATGTTTGGTGTCCCATAAGTTTTCTTCCTGCAAACCGGCTTAGGTTCGTAATAAAAATGAGCGGTCTGGAGACTGAGTGCTGCAGAACTACAGGGATGGAGCGGGCACGGCGGAATGAGGCCCCAGCTGGGTCCCGATCGACGGGTAAATTTCACCCAAACCAAAGAGGGTAGAGACTATTGCAAACAGGGAGAAGAGCATATACAAGTGTTCAGAGATAAGAATGTGCAGACCATAACACGGCATAGTGAGAAATTCAGCTCAGCTTAGACAAGCAGATGTGGGTCCTGATGTGAAGGCTATGTGTTGACCTAAGGCGTCCAGATTCTATGTTACAGGCTGAGGAGGATTCTGATTCTCATTAATCCTCACTTTGGTAAGGATTAAATGAGTTAATTTAGGACAAGTATTTATTATTTATTTATTTATTTTAAAGATTTTATTGATTTATTTGAGAGAGACAACACAAGCAGGCTCCCCACTGAGCAGGGAGCCCGTCGCGGAACTTGATCCCAGGACCCTGAGATCATGGACTTGAGCCGAAGGTAGTCGCTTAAACGACTGAGCCACCCGGGTGCCCCCAGGCGAAGTCTTCAGATTAGTGCTAAATGTTTGTTTATTATTATTATTTTCATCTTTGTGGCTTATCTCCCAAGTAAACCGTCAGTCTGTTCAGGGTAGGGATTCCTCCGTTTACCCAGGCTCACCAGGGTAAGGGAAGCCTTCTCAGTGTAAAACATGGCTTCTCTGAGGCTTGAAGACATGAATCAAGTAAGAAGAAGGGGATATCTGGAGTAGAGACTGAAGGGAGGAAAAGGAGATTGTTCCAGGCAGAGGAGACAGCATACAGGCAAGCCCAAAGAGAAGAGAAAGTACATACAAAAGCTTTAGCTACAATCCTCTGAGAAGGTTTCTATTTTAAAAGCAAATGACAGGGCAAATTAAAAAAAGGCAATACAATAGGGGCGCCTGGGTGGCTCAGCGGTTAAGCGTCTGCCTTCGGCTCAGGGCGTGATCCCGGCGTTATGGGATCGAGCCCCACGTCAGGCTCCTCTGCTGGGAGCCTGCTTCTTCCTCTCCCACTCCCCCCTGCTTGTGTTCCCTCTCTCGCTGGCTGTCTCTGTCTCTGTCAAATAAATAAATAAAATCTTTAGAAAAGAAAAAAATAAAATAAAAAATAAAAAAGGCAATACAATAGAAAAACAATAGTTTTTTCGACAAATCCTGTTGGAATATCCACATGCAAAAAAATCAACCTAAGCATAGGTTCTTATACCCTTCACAACGATCTCAAAATGGATGATAGCTCTAAATGTAAAATGTAAAACTATTAATTCCTAGAAGGTAGTACGGGAGAAAATCTAGATGACCTTGGGTTTGGCAGTGACTTTCTAGATACACCCCTGTAGGCCTGATCCATGAACAAATAACTGATAAGCTGGACTTCATGAACATTAAAAACTTCTAGACGTTCTCATCATAAAAAGTGATAATTACGTGAAGTGATAGATGTGTTAGCGAATGCCACAGCAGTAAGCATATTGTAATACAGAAATGTATCGAATCAACATGTTGGAGATCTTAAACTTACACAATGTTATGTGAATTATATCTTAATTAAACAAAACAAAACTTCTGTGAAAATGTGAAGAAAATGAGAAGACAAGCCACAAGCTGGGAGAAAAATATCTGCAAAAGACACACGTGAGAAAGCACTGTTATGGAAGATATACGAAGAACTCTTAAAGATTTTAAAATGGGCAAAACACCTGAACAGACAGCTCACCACGGAGGATATGCAGATGGCAAGTAAGCATATGAAAAGATGCTTAACAACATATGTCATCAGGCAATTACAAATTCACACCCCGTGATACTACTACACACCTCTCAGAGGGGCCCAAATCCAGAACACTGACTACACCAAATGCCAGCAAGGATGGGGAGCAACAGGAACTCTCCATTCGTTGCTGGTGGGAATGCAAAACGGTACAGCCAGTTTGAAAGACAGTTTGGCTGTTTCTTACAAAACCTAATATACTCTTACTACATAATCCAGCAGTCGTGGTCTTTGGTATTTACCCAAATGAATTAAAAACTTACATCCACAAGAAAACCAGGATAGGGATGTTTACGGCAGCTTTATTCGTAATTGCCAAAACTTGGAAGCCACCAAGATGCCCCTCAGTAGGCGACTGCATAAATAAATTGGTACATGCAGACAAGGGAGCATTATTCAGTGCTAAAAAGAAATGAACGATCAAGCCATGGAAAGACCTGGAGCAGGTTTAAATGCATGTTGCTGAATCAAAGTAGCCAATTCGAAAAGGCTACACCCTGTATGATTCCAACTATATGACATTCTGGGAAAAAATAAAACTATGGACACAGGAAAAAGATCAGAGTTGCCAGGGGGTAGGGAAGAGGAAGGGAGGAATAAGCCAAGTACAGAGGATTTGGGGGGCAGTGAAACTATTCTATATACAATACTACAATGGTGGTTACATGTCATTACGCCTTTGTTAAAATCCAGACTATGACCAACGCCAAGAGTGAAACCTGACATGAACTACGGGCTTGGAGTGATAATGCTGTGTCCGTGTGGGTTCATCAAAGGTCCCACTGTGGTGGGCATGTCAGTCGCGGGGGAGCCTCTGCCCGTGTGGGTAGGGGATACAAGCGCCATCTCTGTACTTCCCGCTCAATTTTGCTATGCCCTTAAAACTGCTCTGAAACATCAAATTTGTTAACTTAGAGCAAATGACAATTATGAAACAATGTTTATACCACCTTATGTCTCGTTATCATGTATCCCGTATCTTCCTGGTCTTTGGGGCATGTCTGCGGTAGATGTTCCTGAACTAGGACAGAGCATGCGCACGGGCCGGAAGAGAGCGACCAGGACTTGCGAAGAAACCTCAGTGCCTGTCCTGCTCAGCCACTAATTAACTCTGTGGCCTCAGACAGGTCTCACACACTCTCTCTGGGACCCAGTTGCCTCCTCCGCAACAAAGCGTTTGGATGGATTACCCCCTTGGCAAGGCCCCTTCCAGTTCTCACGTCCCAGGCCTGTGCCAAGTATGTTGGGAGTTCTGGTTCCCTGGTACTTAACTTGAGAAAAAGACCTTCGAGATCAACCTGCAAGCGCTCAGCCAATGCAGCCAATGCAGAGCCCCAGTGGTAATTCATAAGGCCAACAAGAGAGCAGCAAAACCCTAAGGGCTGATAGGATCCTTTCGGTCTGCTAGGGACGGTCACACGTGGGACCTCTGAGCTCCTTGAAGGGGGCAGCTGCTCACATACATAAGCTGTGCCCAACAAGTAGATCCCAGGCCCCTCTGAGCAGAGGGTTCCATGCTGCCCCAGCAGTCCTGTTGGTCATTTCCCCTTTGAGCTGGCTGCCAACAGGGTTAGCTGGAAAGACTGGCTCTGACAGCTCCAGGGAGCATGTGCGGTGCCAAGGACTCCCAGCCACAGCACGGCAGGAGGAAGCAGAGAAAAGACAGCAAGCAGACCAGGCCTGGTCCAGCCCTACCCGGGATCCCCGGGATGGGCAAGGGAGGCCTCGAAGCACCTTCCGCCGCCACCTCCCATCACCCTGCAGGCCTGGCACTGCAAGGATCCTTGAGGGGCCCGTCACACTGGAGAGGGGAAGGGCTATAGCCGTCTGGGCCCAAGGGCCTCTGGTGGATTTCCATCTCTTCTGATCAGAACTGAACTCTCGGGGTGCCTGGGTGGCTCAGTCGTTGAGCGTCTGTCTTTGGCTCAGTATGTGATCCCGGCGATCTGGGATCGAGCCCCGCATCAGGCTCCTCCGCTGGGAGCCTGCTTCTTCCTCTCCCACTCCCCCTGCTTGTGTTCCCTCTCTCACTGGCTGTCTCTCTCTCTGTCAAATGAATAAATAAAATCTTAAAAAAAAAAAAAAAACTGAACTCTCTTTAATAAAATACCCTGGTGCTAAATCAATTAAGTTTTGACAAGAATAAATCTTTCTGGTTTGCGAGACAATATCAAGAGTGCAGAATTTCTGGTAAACGAGAAAAAGAAAAAAAACCCTGAATATTTTTCTTAAGGGCGATGAATTATGCCTTCCTTGTTGTGTCCTACAGACGGAATTACTCAACCGGCTTGTTCTGTTTTAATTAACCCAGCTAATAACTTCCCTGCTGGATTCCCTTGTTCATAACTTCTTGGTTTCACATAATAACGTGTTTGTTTCTTCCTTTGTGTTCTAATGAAATGATAATAACCTTCTCTGGCATTCATTTCATCCTTAATATCCGGAGATTTCATTAATATAAACCCTCTTTCCATCTGCTCTTGCTCCCTTTTAAAGGAAATATTTCTCCGTTTTCTTTACTTGTCTTCTTTGGGGAGGCTCAGCTAATCTCCTCTTTCCTCCAGAAAGAATCTTTCTGTAAGGCTTCCCTGGGCCGCCGGGGCTTGGCAGTTTCCACCGGCTACCTCCCTTCCCGGGGCCTCATTGATGTCTCCTCGCTGCTGTTTCTGGGACAGGGACCATGGCTCCCTTGGAGTCCGTCGCTCGGAGGAAGGCAAGGGCACTGAGTTGTTCACACCTTTTTTGGTGCGGGGTCGGATAGAAGAGTAAACGACACTGGTGTGGGGGTCCTGAGAAGACACCGCAGGATGCGTGAAGACCAGGAGGAGCCCACAGGAAGGCCCTGGGAGGCAGGAATGAGGGGATGGTCCAGAGGCCAAGGAAGAATGAGGCTAAGCAAGGTACCCAGAGCAAGCAGGGGTGGTGCAGCCCGTCAGTTCATCGCTAACTTCCAGGGTCTGGTTGTCTTCTTTCTTGTTTTCTTGGTCAGCAGCTAAATCCTGACTATCAACCAGTGTCAAAAGTCCTACAGAGTGAGAGCCCTTTGTCCAAAATGATGCTGCACCGGAGAATCTACCGGATGCCCATCTGCTCCACACACACTCAGCACAGCTTTGCCACTGTGTGTGCGGGGCGGGGGGACCCCACTTCTGCCTTCGAGGAGTTCCTACGTGGGTGGGAAACTGAGCCAATGCTCCGCAAGCACTAACAACCCAGATCCCGAGGTCTGGGGACCACTGAATGTGCAGACCCTGAAGGTCATGGGGAGGCAAACCTGTAGCCGAGGGGCCAGGAACAGCTTCCTCTCTCTCCCAGTGGGTATTTTCTTTGGTTGCTATGACCATCCAGACAAGAAGCCTCTCCAGAGGTCCTTCTACTCTGTCAATGGGGTAGGCCCCTGGAATGTGTCGGGGGGCTGCTGAGAACAGAGCAGTTCCAGCCCTTGAGCCAACCTGCGGGGGGAAGAGCAAGGGCCCAGCAGCCAAACCCAGCCGAGGCAAGAGGTGAGCGGGCGGGGGTTTCACGCAGAAGCCTGCAGCCAGGCTCCTGAGGGCCTCTGGACGGCTCTGCAGGGGTGCGCTCAAGGGAGATGGGAGCGCACTATTCTGCCAGCCCAGCCCAGCAGGCCCCACCACTCCAACCCCTCCACCAGGTCTTCCAAACCGCCATCCGTGGGTGCAGGGAGTCTGCTCCCCCCCCCGCCCCGGCTGGCAGGGCCCATTGTCCCTACCCAGGACACCTTCACCCTGTTTCCTGCCACCTCAGTCACCCCCACAACCCCCGCCCCCACTCCCACACCCAGCAGGTAGGGCAAATGTGGCCACTGCAGCCTCTGAGTCATCCCATCACCCCTGCCATGGCCGCAGAGTGTGGCGAGGGCCCAGGCCTTCCTGACACAGGAGGAGGGTACAACAGCCTTTACCACCCACACCAGATGGGCTTCCTCGGGTCCCCAAGAGATAATGAGCTGGGTCCCACATGCTCTGGCTTGCCCGCCAGGCTCGGTCCGCCTGGGTGTGGGCATCTCACTCTGCACCCACATTTCCCTCTGAGCTGAGGCCGGCACAGGGTCACCCAGGAATGGTGACACTACACAGGCGGCGGGGTAGGAGACCCACAGGCCCGAGGCCTCGGCCGTGCACACAGGGCAGGCGAGGTTCTGGCGGTCCCGTGTGATCGTCGCCTGCCTCTCCAGCCACCCCTTCCCGGCACTCCCTGCTTCTCGGACCCCCGGCGGCTGCAGTGAGCGACGGTGCTATGCTGACGACCTCGGGAGCGGGAGCGTGGCCCCAGTCTACGTGGTCTCCACCGAGGGCCCAGGCGCGGCCTCCCCCAGGGATGGCAGGGATGGGCGGGGCTCCTGGGCAGGGACGCCTCTGCGGGAAAGCGATCTGAGCGTCGGGTTCCACTCTCTCCCTTCATTATGCTACCAGCGGCGCCTCCGCACTCCACGCTCAGGCAAGGCTGCCTCTAGCCCAAAGGTGACCTGTGGGCGCTCAGTAAACCCCTCCAGCGATGAAATCCCTGCTCCCTCTCCTCTGCGAGGTCTGATGTCACTACTTAGAACCACTTCCGAGCCGAAGTGACGCAATGGGCCCCCTCCGTTAGGTGTACGACCTGAGCTCACCTTCCAAGCACATTCCATCCAGGCCTTCCACCAGGCAGTTGGACACAGCACCCTCTGTGACCATGGAAGGAAGAAAAGCTGCTTGGCTCCTGAGGGGATGGAGCTGAGGGCCTCATGCCAGCCCCCCACTACCAGGACTCCACGGCTGAGATGTCCCTTCTGTAGCCTGACCTTCTTTTCTTCTGCAGAGTCAAATTTTCATACGGTGCTCTTGCAAGAGGCCAAGAAGAACCCAATAAAAGGATGTGGTACCTGGCAAGGGTCACAGCTGCCTCTCTGGGAGACCATACTGGGAGAGCTGGCGAGTGGGAGTAGCAGACTCTCCTCCCCGCCCCGTTCCCTACTGTGGTTATTCTTGGCTCACTTTGGGCCCAGATGCCTCACCCCTGCCCTATTACCCCATCCTATTTGGAACCTTCGTGGCAGTGAGTTCCAGGCAACGACTCTCCCCACCCCCCTCCTCTCTGCCCACCTTTTATCTCCCTCCTGTACCTGAAGCCCTCCACTCCCTCCAATCCCACAGAGGCTGTGGGATTACTCCTCAAAGGACACACCAGACAGGAAAATGAAAATTATGAAAAAGAAATCTGGCAAAGGCTATAGGACGATTTTTGAATACTCTCTGGCCCCACTTCCCCCTTCTCCTGTGTCCAAAGAAAACCATCCCCAGAATGACTTCACTGGCCTTGGATGGGATGGCTACCAGCGCACAGCTTTGTCTACCCTCTCTCTGGGATGCCAAGATGTGGACTTTGAGAGATAGAGGCTATGTCTCTACTCTGCCCCTTGTCCTAGGAAAAGCCTCATTGTATTTGAAGATGGAACCATCCCCGTCCTCACACTATCACCCCCTGTTTGCCCTACAGCCCTCCACCACCGGCAGAGGTAAGGGCCATGGAAGAGCTCTCTGGCCATCAGTCAGCCCCCCACGGCCAATACTCTCATGTCTGGGGCAGCCATCCTGACAAAGCAGGAAAGGTAACAAGATGAGCATGAACGCCCAGGCCCTGAGTCCCACCACTGAGGCAAGATATGAGACTTGCCCAGTTTCATAGAAAGGAAGCCAGCCACCCCGACAGCCTTCCCAGGGTCTCCACTTCTCTGCAACAACAAACACTGTGGGCCACCTCCCTCCTGAAATTTCCCCTCCCACGTCCACTTCTGCCAGGCTACTCCCCTGGTTCTACTGGCTTTCTTTTTTTTTTAAAAAGATTTTATTTATCTATGTGACAGAGAGACAGCCAGCGAGAGAGGGAACACAAGCAGGGAGAGTGGGAGAGGAAGAAGCAGGCTCCTAGCAGAGAAGCCTGATGCGGGGCTCGATCTCTGAACGCTGGGATCACGCCCTGAGCTGAAGGCAGACGCTTAATGACTGTGCCACCCAGGCGCCCCTTTACTGGCTTTCTGACGGCTTATTCTCTCTCTTCTTCACTAACAGACTATTCCTTTTCCTCTCACTCTGTCCACGCAAATGCTTCTCAGGATTCTGCCCTTGGCTCATTCACCCATTCACTTCTTCCTCCCTTCCCTAAGTGTTTCAGCCCTGCTCTGCGCCAGGTGTTGGGCTGGGCGTTGGCCATTTACTTCTCACCCCCACCTCTCAAGGACTTCAAGTCCCACAGCAATAACCACCACTTCTCCTAGGAGAACGCAAGTGTGTCTCCCACTCTGGCCTTTCCTGATGGTCAGCCCTGTGTTCTTAACTCCAGCTGAATACCTGACCCTGGCAGACGCAGCTCCGACACTACAGATGGAACTTAGCATCTTCCCCCAGAGCCTGCGCCTTCTCATTCTTGACTCTCTGACTTCTATTACCTGCCTCAGCATTTTCTTGGCCATCGGAGCTGAAAATCAGGAACTGTGTCTGACTGACAGCTTGGCAGCACACCTAGTCACTGGCTGTGTCCGGCGAATCCTGCCAGCATGGTGTTCCTCTAACACATTTGCCCCTGCCTCTCTCCTTATTCTCATCACCACCACCGCCATCAGGCCTGCCAGAGCCTCCCAACTTCGCCACTTCATCCAAGCTCTCTAGTACACTGCAGTCCCAAAAAATCCCATATAAAATAGCTGGATTAATCTTCCCCCAAAAGCTTTTAGCTTGTCACTCCTCCGCTCAATAGCATTTTTGAATGCTCCATCAGCCCTCCTATGTCCATATCCTATGGCTGGCCATTCAAGGCGCCCATGCCGTGTCTTCTCTCGTTGTTCTGGCAAATACACCCCAGGCCTTCCCAACACCGCTTATTCTGGCCCTTAGACTCTTTACGCCCTCTTGGCTCTTTCTTTCTTTTTTTTTTTTTTTTTAAAGATTTTATTTATTTATTCGACAGAGATAGAGACAGCCAGGTAGAGAGGGAACACAAGCAGGGGAAGTGGGAGAGGAAGAAGCAGGCTCCCAGCGGAGGAGCCTGATGTGGGGTTCGATCCCAGAGCACCGGCATCACGCCCTGAGCTGAAGGCAGACGCTTAACGACTGAGCCCCCCAGGCACCCCTTGGCTCTTCCTAAACTTACCCATCCCTGAAGAACAGGATCAGCTGCTCCTTCCCTCCAGTGAAGCATGTCTTGCCTTGAACTACGATGCTTCCTGTGGCCTCACTGCTCTAAGCAGACTATACTCTTGAACTTACAGGACCTTTTTCTCATTCCTCATTGTACTACTAGCACCTTACACGGCGGTGGGGGGGATGTTCACAGTGTCTGTCAAATGAATGAATTTATAATTCCTGTTTCCTGGGGAATGCACGGGAGTACATGAGATTGGGTGTGGGCTACGAGCTCTTCAGAAGGAAGAGGGGTGAAGAGGGGTCACGGTGGTACGGAAATGTCTGCCAAGCGGAGAAGCCACACTTCCACCTGAGTCCTAAGGAAATGGTGCCCACAGGAGGCTACTTGTAAGTTTTTCTCTAAATGTTTTTAACCACAGAATTGCTTCTCCTCCTTGTCAAAAGATTGGGTACCATAGCTTCTGGAGGATCCCTCCAACACCCAGCCTCCTTCCCCTGGATGGGCTGTGGTACCTCATCAGCCCTTCTAGGGCAAGTCTCCCATCAGCTGCGGGGTCACTCTGTCTGGGAGAAGAGTGGTCTCCATATTCTAGTCAATTCTGACTCTACTTTGGGGAAAAGCAATCACCAGCCGGGACATTCACTGCTCATTTGTTGAATCCGTGATGGTGCTTAGGTTGAGCCATTTCAACATAACCGTTAACCCCACATATCCCATTAGCTTCAGGGAGGGCTTCTGTCCTGACAATTTAGTAAGGTTGTTGGTGGGACAACCCAGGATTAGAGTGTTTTCCCATAGCACCTTCCCCCTTTCCTAAATCTCTCCCACTCCTCATCAGGACTGGCTTTATTCCCCCTCAAACGGAAGGCTAAAAGCATGACTGGCCTGTTTCTACAAATTTGCTGTTTCATGCTTTCCCTGGGGGAAGCGAGGTGAGTGAGTTAAAAAAGAGGTTTTCTTTTCCAGTTCGCTGGCATAAACCAAAGGACTTGGCTACACAGTGAAGAGGTGATCGCATGTACATGGCACTGAAAGCATAGATGTTTCCTGTTCTTTAGGAAGCTATCTGCAAAGAGATCGTTTATGTTTTATCTGTTTTAGCCACGTGTAGGGTATGTTTGGAAAAGGATTCAACAAGAGAACAAAAGTCCTCCAGGTCTCAAAGACAGAAAAGTAGCAGAGTTCAGGTCAAACTTTCAGACAGGTTCCCTTCGGTTTGTGTTTCTTCTCCTGCCAGGAAGTCTGCTTTCCATCTCTGTAGATCACACTTGTGCTTCTGACGATAAAGTACACGCCTCACTGACTTCGGATGCTCACTGTCCGCTGCGGGCCCTGCTCGAGGCCCCACTTGCCAAAAATGGCTGCGGAAAGCCACTAGGGGACAAGAAAGGCCATCTGGGCTACCAAGGAGGGGTTCAGGGAGGGGCAGCCCACGGGCGGATCCTGATGGAAAGGGCAGTCTGGACTAAAGCAGACACGGAGGCCATGGGCTTCTATCAGCAGTGACAGGAGGTCTGCCGAGAATGCTGGGCCACCAGATACCACCCAAAGAACCAATTTGTCTCGGTCTGTTCCACATGGTGACAGATAGACTGGTGGGCAGCAAGAGCAAGAGGTTACAAATCCAACTAGAATAAAACGCCAAGGGCACACGGGCTTTCACTCAGATGGACGTGAGTGTGAATGTCAGCCTTGTCATTCGTTCTCACTAGTCGGTAACTTAAGACTCACCATCTAACTTTGCTGGGCCTCAGGTTCCTCATACGTTAAACGAGGAAAAGGATACTTTAGAAGGCTGTTGTGAAGATGAAATGAAACGATAGTATAAAGTGCCTAGGACAAGATCAGTCACATAGAAGGAGCTCAATTTGCTGATATTCTAGAGGAAGAATATATATAATCACAAGTCCTCAAGGGATTTATTATCATCTTGCTGGAAATACAAATTACATGAACATTAGCAAGCAAATCACTTATGAGCCAGCACTAGATTGCAGGGCATAACTTTAAATGTAGCAGTTCAGACATAAAGATCCCTGGGGGTCGCAGTCATCAAGAAAGTCAATCTGGCCAAGGTAGGATGAGAGTAAGTAAGTCCCTGAATGCAGAGGACGAAGGCAAAAAGCAGAGAGTGGGCCCTTCCCCCTCTTCCCAGGCCACAGGGGAAATGCCGGGGCCAAGTTTAAAGAGTAAAGCCCCAAAGGCCAGGAACAACGAAGTTATTTTGAAGAAGAACAAAATAGGGGAGAGACAAGGTTTGTAGGCCTGGTGCCAGGTGTTGGGAGTGCAGTGATGAACCACGAGTCTAGTGGGTAAAGCAAGCCATGAGATGGGTGCTGCGATCGCTCTCGTACCTTGCTGGTGGGATGTAGATGGGTATAACCTATATGGAGAAAAATCTGGTAATATCTCCAAAAACTTTAAATGCACATACCCTTCGATCAAGCACTTTTCACTTATAGGAACTAAAGATGTTCAGTGATAATTTTAATAGCAAAAGTTTGGAAACAGCGATCAACTAGAACAAACCCCCAATAATCCTAATGAATATTCATGGCATACTCCACTGAGCACTAACAGAACATACTTGTTTCAAGTCCATAAAAATATTGACTAAGCTAGATCATATTCTGGGTCATAAGACAAATCTCAATAAATTTTAAAAGAGTCACATCATACAAAGATTCAAATCATACAATTCAAAAAAGAATTAAATTAGAAACCAGTAATAGAAAGTTATAAGGAAAATCCTCAAATACTTATAAATTAAACAATACACTTCTAAATAACCCATGAATCCAAGAATAAATCACAAGGAAGATTAGAAAATATTCGGAATCAAATGAAAATAGGACATATCAAAATTTGTGGCATGCGGCTTAAGCAGTACTTAGAGAAAAAATTATGGAATTAAACCCTTGTGTGAGAAAAGACAGGTCTCAATCAATGACCTAAACATCCACCTTAAGAAACTAGAAAAAGAGGAAGTTAAACCCAAAATAAACAGAAAAAAGGAAATAATAAAGATTGTGTTCATGAAACTGGTCAGCCTCACGCAGAAGAATGAGACTGGACCACTTTCTTACATCATACACAAAAATAAACTCAAAGTAGACCGAAGACCTAAATATGAGACCTGAAACCATAAAAAATCCTGGAAGAGACCACAGGCAGTAATGTCTCTGACATCAGCCATAGCAACGTTTTTCTAGATCTGTCTCCTGGGGCAAGAGAAATAAAAGCAAAAATAAACTATTGGGACTACCTCAAAATAAAAAGCTTCTGCACAGTAAAGGAAACAATCAACAAAACTAAAAGGCAGCATACAGAATGAGAGAAGATATTTACAAATAACATATCCAATGAAGGCTTAGTATCCAAAATATAAAAAGAACTTATACAACTCAACACCCAAAAAAACAAATAATCCAATTAAAAAATGGGCAGAAGACATGAATAGACGTTTCTCCAAAGGAGATATCCAGACAGCCAACAGACACATGAAAAGATGGTCAACATCACTCGTCATCAGGGAAATGCAAATCAAAACCACAATGAGATATCACCTCACACCTGTCAGAATGGCTAAAATCAACAACACAAGAAACAACATGTGTTGGTGAGGATGTGGAGAAAAAGGAACTCTCTTGCACTGTTGGTGGGAAGGCACACTGGTGCAGTCACTGTGGAAAACAACATGCAGGGTCCTCACAAAGTTAAAAATAGAGCTGCCCTATAATCCAGCAATCGCACTACTGAGTATTTACCCCCAAAACACAGAAACACTAATTCAAAGGGATACACGCACCCCTATGTTTATGGCAGCATTATTTACAATAGGCAAACCATAAAAGCAGCCCAAGTGTCCACTGACTGGTGAGTGGATAAAGAAGATGTGGTACATATATACAATGGACTATTATTCAGCCACAAAAAGAATGAAATCTTGCCATTTGCAATGATATGGTCGGAGCTAGAGAATAAAACGCTAAGCAAAATAAGTCAGAGAAAGACAAATACCGTATGATTTCAATTATAAGTGGAATTTAAGAAATAAACAAGCAAAGAGAAAAAATGAGAGAGAGGGAGGGGTGCCTGCCTGACTCAGCGGGTGGCACATGTGACTCTTGATCTTGGGGTTGTAAGTTCGAGCCCCACATTGGGTGTAGAGATTACTTAAAAAAAAACAAAGAAAAATATAAGAAAGAGAAAGAGAGGCAAACCAAGAAACAGACTCTTTCTTAACGATAGAGAACAAACGGATTATTACCAGAGGGGAGGTGAATGGGGGATGGGGAAATAGGCGATGGGGATTAAGGAGTGCATTTGCTGTGCTGAGCACTGAGTGATGTGTGGAATTGTTAAATTACTATATCGCACACCTGAAACTAACACTGTATATTAATTACTGGGATTAACATTTAAAAAAAAGATTGTGTTCACGGATCAGAAGACTTAATATTGCTAAAATGTAATTCCTCTCTATATTGACCTATCAATTCCATGAAATCCTTTTTTTTTTTTAAAGATTTTTATTTATTTATTTGACAGAGATAGAGACAGCCAGCGAGAGAGGGAACACAAGCAGGGGGAGTGGGAGAGGAAGAAGCAGGCTCCCAGCAGAGGAGCCTGATGTGGGGCTCGATCCCGTAACGCCGGGATCACGCCCTGAGCCGAAGGCAGACGCTTAACCGCTGTGCCACCCAGGCGCCCCTCCATGAAATCCTAATCAAACTCTCAGGAGACTTTTTAGTAGAAACTGACAAGCTGACTCTAAGACGTACATGGAAATGAAATGCACCCAGGATAGCCAAAGTCAAGGTTTGAAAAAGAAAAGAAAGAAAAAAAAAAAAAGGAAAACATTAGGAAACTTACACTACTTGATTTCCTATAGATGTCTTCTGAAGCTATAATAAGCAAGACAATATGATACTGGCATAAAAAAGGTATATAAATCAGTAAAGCACAACGAAGTATCCAGAAATAGATCCCCGCATATATGATCAATAGATTTTTGACAAAGGTCCCAAGGCAATTCAAGGAAATTGGGGGGAAAGAATAACCTTTTCCACAAATGGTGCTGGAACAATTGGATAGCCATACACAAAAATGCAAACCTTGACTCTCACCTCACATTATATCTATGGAAATTAACTCAAAATGTATCATAGACCTAAGTATAAGAGCTAAAACTATAGAACTTAAACATAGGGGAAATTCTTAGTGACCTTGGGTTTGGCAAAGATCTCTTAAACAGGACTCAAAAATACAAAATGCAAAAGAAAAAATAAATTGGCCTTTAAAATTAAAAACTTCCGCTCTTCAAATGACAGTGTTACGAAAATGAACAAACCGCAGATCGGGGGGAAATCTACAAAACCTACCTGACGAAGGGATTGCATTTAGAACAGAAAAAACTCTTATAACCAATATAAAGAGAAACAACTCCATTTAAAAAACGGGCAAAAGATTTGAACAGACACTTTACCAAAAAAGATATACCGATGGCAAAGAAGCACATGGAAAGACGCTTAACATCATTAACCATCAGGGAACTGCAAACAAAAAAAGCACAATGATGTAACACTGTATATCCACCAGAATGGCCCCAATGAGAAGGAATGATCACAGAAAAGGTTGGGGAGGATGCGGAAGGGCTAGGAAAGGAAAATGGTAAGGTTTTGTAGTTTCTTAAAAGATTAAACATACACCTCCATGCCACCCTGGCATGCCATTCCTCTGTATTTATCCAAGAAAAAGAAAACTTGTACACACCTGTTCATAGTAGTTTTTAATTGCCCCAAACTGGAAACAATTAAAATGTCCATCAACAGGTGAATGAACGAACACATTGTGCGTATCCATACAATGGAACAGAACTTAGCAAAAAAGTGGAAGAAACAGAACGCATGTAATACCACGGATGAGTCTCAGACACACGCTTATCAAAAGATACCAGACACAAAGTGATCTATACGTGCTGACTCCACTGAAATGAAATTCTAGAAATAAACACGTAAGCTATGGTGACAGAAAGCCAATCAGTGATTGCCTGGGGCGTGAGAGACCTTTTCTGGGGTAATGGAAATGTTCTAGAACACGATTGTGGTAGTGTTTCACATGACTGTACACACTTGCCAAAACGAATAGAATCATACACTTACAATTGGTGTTTATTGTATATAAACTCTGTCTCAAATTTTTTTTGATCTTAAATTTTTTTTTAAAAAAGGATGATGCAGTTCTACACACAGAATAAGCTTTTAAGTTTGCAGCAGGTGGGCGAAAAAACACCCAGATTCAGAACTATGTGTATAGTGTGCTATTGCTTGTAGAAAAAAAAAAAAAAAGGAAAACATATGCATACCCCACATAGGCTAAGAACCTCTAGGAGGATCCCCAAGAAAATGTAATGGTGGTAGCTTCTAAAAAGGGGAATTCAGTGTCCGGAGTCTGAAACGGGCAGAAACTTTATTTTCCATCATGCATTCTTGTACTTTCTGCCATGTACGTTTTTAAAAGGATGACGTGGGGGTGGCAGAGGGTGCTGAGGAAGTCCACAGAAGGGGATACCGATCTCACATTGGTGGGAGGTGTCAGTAAACACTTTCTTGAAAAAGTCATATCTAAGGTAAGACCTGAGAGATGGTAAAGAGTCAATCAACAGAAGTGGGGAAAAAGTAGAAGAGCATTCCAGGCAGAAGGAACAGCATGTGCAAAGATCCCACACTGGGTGTAGAGATTACCCCAGATTGGGTGTAGAAAATGTAACAGGACACCTGGGTGGCTCAGTCACTTAAGTGTGCCATTTTTGATCTTAGCTCAGGTCTTGATCTCAGGGTCATGAGTTCAAGCCCTGTGGTTGGGCTCCACACTGGGCATGGAGCCTACTTAAAAAAAAAAAATGACATCAGGCAACTACAGGGTAGAAGGCTAGAAGGTTAAGGACAAGGATGAGGTTGGGAAATGGGCGGGGGGGCTGGGTTTTCATTTTGCAAGCTAAAGGTCAGGAAACTTCTTCTATAAAGCAACAGGTAGTAGATATTTTAGACTTTGTGGGACAAGAGGCAAAAATCAATGATATATTGTCAGTATTTATACAAGAAGAGAAAAAAATTAATGTCCATACTTTTAAAAAAAAGATTTATTTATTTGAAAGAGAGTGCGTGCATGAGCAGGGGGAGGGGCAGAGGGGGAGAGAGAGAGAGAGAGAATCTCAAGCGGACTCCCAGCCTAGCTCAGAGCCCAATGCAGGGCTCGATCCCATGACTCCGAGATCATGACCTGAGCTGAAATCAAGGGTCGGACACTTCACTGACGGAGCCACCCAGGCGCCCCTCTATACTTTTTATTGATGAAATTCAAAATATAATAATTGAGTACAATATTTGGTAATGCAGGTCTGCTAATGAGAATGACAGAATTTTTTTCCGGGGCGGGGTGTGGGGGATAGCACTTCACTTAATTGGGATGCAACGTTAGCGTTCTTACCATGGAAACTGATTGCAAACCTTCACCTGGTGGTGCTGATCTGTAATGAGATTTGATGTATTTCATCTTTGAAAGCGTCTCTACACACAAATGAGTACTGCCAAATGCTGATACCAGTCCACGAGCACGTGATTTTACTTGAGCAATATTCATCACTTGGAACGGATTTATAGAATTCTATTAGATTCTTCTCTTGCTATGTGCCTCTTAGCCTGTCATTACATTGCAGATTAATCACGGCCAATTGAAGGCTAGGTGGGAACCCCTCAACTGCACAGCTAAATGAATTTTGAAATATGGAAATTTCCTTTGCGCTTGCATCGAAGTTAGGTGAAACACAGATGGGCCCGTAGTTCGAGCTCAGAAAATACTTCCCTGCAAATCTGTGTGGGAATGGAGATAGCCTGCTTCTGATTTCTGATAGCACGAGAGGTATATAAGGCAGCTTGACATTACTTGTGATTCAAACAACATTCGCTGTGGTCGAGATCATTTCATCGGCATAAAAATTTCACAAATAACTATTGCTTTGCCTTGTAATTGGAGGCTCGATTCACCAATAACTATTATCAGGTCTGCGGCAAAAGCTAAATTCCAAAGCCATTCAGTGTTTGATAACAGTGCCGGGGGGCAGTTTTTCTGATTCAGAAAAATTTCTAGCTCAGCTCTGAACTCAAAAACATCACAATAAAGCTTTACTACTGTGAAGCCATCAAACTGCTCTGTGATAGGAGAGGTTGTAGATTTGGCTCTTGTTGCTGATGCAAATTTACAGAACTGTCAACGGTTAAATTCGCAAGAGTGCAGATATCCTATCTATATCAATATTTATATCTCTATAGATAAATAAATATACATATGAAGTCCTCTGTTGACACTACTCGTTGATTAACACACGATGGATTAAATCTTTTCCTCAAAGTACCCACCAATGAATAATACAATGAATAACTATAGGCTTTAAACACCTTTTACATTTTCAAGAGTTTTGTGAATTTGCCCAACTAAACCTCTTTAAGCTCTGTACATATATTTAAAAAAAAAATTTTTTTTTTAAGTGGGCTCAATGCTCAGAGTGGAGCCCAACATGGGGCTTGAACTCACAACCCTGAGATCAAGACGTGAGCTGAGATCAAGAGTTAGACGCTTAACTGACCGGGCCCCCCAGGCGCCCCTTCTCTGGACGTATTTTTGCCGTCATGAGTCATACCACATCTTAGCAGGTTCCACTTCAGGTTGTACTGAATGAGTGTTTTCTCAACTATCTCACCTGGATTTGCTCTACGCAGACTATCCTTTGGGGCCAATTCTCTGGTCACTTCAAACTTGGCACTGATTCCCTAAATAAGCAATAGTAACTGGACAGTATCACTAACATCTGTCAACTCATCCAGAGCCAAGGAAAACCACTTGGAATCATTTGCCTCGTCTCTAAGTTTACTCGTTACGTTGTTCCCCGTGTCCTCAGCTCTTTGAACAGCTATTCTTGCCGAAAGGCTAATGGTCTTTAAGTGTGTTTATTTTCTCTGGACATATTCTTTGGTTGCGACAATCAAACACGATTTAATTAACTTGCCATTTGTAAACAGCTTGCTTTGCTTTGCTAACAAATGAGCCTCTTGGAAACTTGCTTTGGTTGCAGCTTGATTTTCATTTTTTATTTTTGTGAAGAATTCTGCTGTGATGAGATAGTCCATTTTAAATTTTCTCATTTTTCTAACCATTGTTTTCCTGTGACTTGGGGATCTTGTGAGGAATATTTAGTTTGGTAATGTTGATGTATATTGTGTTCTTTTAGCATCGTTATAATGTCATTGCATAATAAATATTCCTCATCATTTAATTCGATAACAAAATAATTCACAGTCCACTGGGGCCTCAGAAGCATGACATTCCAAGCCCACTTTACTCTTCTTTTCTTGTTTTGACATGACAAGTGTGCACCGTTAATTGTAAATAAAATGGGGACGCCTGGGTGACTCAGTCAGTTAAGCGTCTGCCTTCCGCTCAGGTCATGATCTCAGGGTCCTGGGACGGATTCCCCACATGGGGCTCCCTGCTCAACAGGGAGTCTACTTCTCCCTCTCCCTCTGCCCCTCCCCCTGCTCGTGCTCTTTTTTCTCTCTCCTTTCGAATAAATAAATAAAATCTTTAAAAAAAATAGTAAATAAAATGCCGCACAATAGCGATACACGTGTCACTTGAAACACTGTCAAATTATGAGTACATCACTGCTCTGTAGTCAAGCAGAGCCAAGTGAGGGCAGCATCATATGTGGTCTGTATCGCAGAACTCTGCGAGTGTAAGGCCAAAACAGTCACGGAAAATATGTGAACAAATGGGCAGCAGGGCTATGCATTCCAACATAACTTTATTCATGGGTACTAAAATTTGAATAACATTTTCACATGTTGCAAATAGTATGCTTAGATCTTTTTCAACCACAAAAGATGTATAGGTAAGAAACTTTGCTAGAAGTCATCCAGATTGGAAAGGAAGAAGTAAACCTATCTCTATTTACACATGACACGATCTTGGAGAGAAAAATCCTAAGGAATCCAGTAAGAAAAACTAGTAGGGCTAATGAATGAGTTCAGCACGTTTACAGGTACAAAATATAGATTCCTTGTATTTGTAATAATATACGTATACAGACACAGAAATTGTATCTCTATATGCTTGGAATGAACAATCCAAAAGTGAAATTAAGAAAACACTTTCTTTTATAATAGCATCAAAAAGAGTAAAATATCTAGGGATCAATGTAACAAACCCAGTGCAGGACTTAAACTCTCAAAATTACAAAATACATTGCAGAAAGAAAAGAAACATCGAAATACTAAATGGAAACACATCCTCTGCTCATAAATCAGAAGTCTTAATACTGTTAAGATGGCAACACCCCCCCCCAAACGTACACATAATGTTTACAACTCAGTAAAAAGGCAAACAACTCAATTTTGAATTGTTCAAAATTAAAAAAAAATTTTTAAAGGGGCACAGAGCAACCCAACAACAACAAAAACAACCGGATTAAAAAATGAGCCAAGGACTTGAGTAAACATTTCGCCAAAGAAGACAAACAGATGGCCAATTAAGCATGTGACAAGATGCTCAACAGCATTGGTCACTAGGGAAATGCATCAAGCCGAGGAGACGCCGCCTCGCACCCGCTAGGATGGCTAGGATAAAGAACACAGGTAACAAACACCCGGGCAAGGTGCAGAAACTGGAACGCTCGCACTCCGCCGCTGGGAGCAGCTCCTTTGGAAAACTGTCTGGCAGTTCGTCAAAAGCTTAAACACAGAGTTCCCATCTGACTGAGCCTGCCCGCTACCTGATGGGTTTACGCGAGAGAGAAAAGGAAACACCACAAAAACTGACACACAAGTGTTCAAAGAAGGATTATTCACCATAGTAAAAAGGTAGAAACAACCCAAGTGTCCATCTACTGATGAAGGGATAACCAAAATGTGTATATATACACGCACAGACATACAATGGAATATTATTTAGCAATAAAGAAAGAACAAAGTACTGATACAAATTACAACATGGGCGAACTTTGAAAACATGACGCTAAGTGAAAGAAACCGGTCGCAAGAGACCACATATTGCATCATTCCATTTCTAAGGAATGTCCAGAAGAGACAAATCTATAGCAACAAAAAGCTAATTAGTGGTTGCCTAGGGCCGGGCTGGGGGGGTGGTAGGAAGCTAAAAAGCATGGGTTTCTCTTTGGAGTGATGAAAATGCTCTAAGATTGATTATAGTGATGGTTGCACAACTCTGTGAATATATTGAAAACCACGGAATCTTACTCTTTAAGAGGATGGGTTGCATGGTACGTGAATTATATCTCAATAAAGCCATTCCCCACTCTACCTGATGTAAAACCGTGGCTTGCCGGGCCATACCCACACAGGCCGCAGACTCCTCTCCTGGGGCCAGTACTCTCCACAGCCAGAATTGAGCCAGGAGCCACACAATCTCCACTGCACTTGACGTCTGGTCACGTCCAACTTCAAGACTGTCACATATCCATGCTTCCAGTGGTGGGGGAGAGGTCTGCCTGTGCACGACCCGAGAGACCTCACCTGAATGGACCCCTCTTGACCCCAAACCAGAGGTTCACTTCACAAATCACTGTTACTGTCACTTTAATTATCACTGCCACCGCTCCCGTGCATCCTCTCAGCCCCTGTCCCAGCCTGCGTCCTGACGACTAGCCCAGCCAATATCCTGGCCTGTGCTGCCAACAGCGGCTCCCAGTTACCGGGCACCTGCTATGTTGTCTCTATTGGGCATTGCAGACCTGCACGCCCAGGAGTCTGGACTCGATCCTGAGTGCTCTGAGAAGCTACGGAACGGTTTTAAGCAGTATCATGAGAAGGTCATAGCTGCATATTAACATTTACTCCGACTGTAGCCTGGAGAATAGATGTTAAGACCGGAGTTAGAGCAGTCAGCAGGCTGCTGCCGGAAGTCCAGGTGAGATGAGTGTGGTGACAGTGAGGATGAAGACAACTGGTAGAACAGAGGGTTGCTCGGAAGGCGGAATATATAGAATCTGATTTCAGATTCTCCCAGCACAGGCAAGTTAGGTGGTCACGGGCATCCGGGTCCAACTAACCCTCAAAGTGCGTGAGTCCTCATGCCCCTGGGGCTCCCAAGACCAGACCACTCAAGTCTATCAATAGGGTTCCCCAAAGATCCATGATGTAGGTATTTCAGGGAAGAATGGAACTGATAGGACTCATTTGACCACCAGAGAAATGGTCTCCTGTCTCCTCTTTCCCTTTAAGAGGAACTAGTCTCTCTGCATATCAAAGGATCTCCAGGAGGCTCAGTCTTTCCTCTACCAAATTTCTATCTGTTCCACCTCTCCACAGTCCTTAAAAATCCATCGATCAACTCCACAGACATTTGATGGTCCTGTTCTCTACCAGGTGTGGTATACCATATTAGGTTTAAGGATTCGGAAATGACCTTCAACACTCTAGCTTATCCTGCACTTAGGAAAAGACCCAGAACTAACTTTTACTGAAGCACAAATGAATGATGTCATAATGTGGTCTTCCTTTAGGGAAATCTGCAATAAATTCTTCTTTTAAAAGTAATTCACAGGGGCGTCTGGGTGGCTCAGTTGGTTAAGCCTCTGCCTTCAGCTCAGGTCCTGATCTCAGGGTCCTGGGATCGAGCCCCACATCGGGCTCCCTGCTCAGCTGGGAGTCTGCTTCTCCCTTTCCCTCTGCCCCTCTCCCCACTTGTGTGCGCTCTCTCTCGCTCTTTCTCTCTCTCAAATAATACAATCTTAAAAAAAATAATTTACAGATAAATACAAATAAGACATAAAAATCACTAGAACTTCTAGCGCCTGAAGATAATCATTATAAACATGTTGCTCCAGTGTCTTGCCAGACTACACGCTTTCTTTCTTTCTTCGTTTTAACTAGGGAACTTACATTTTACTTAAGAAGAGCATCTTGGGCTAAAGAATGACCCAGTATGGCTGATATACGGTGCAGAGAGCTTTCCTCAAGCCCTGCAAAGTCCCATCTCTCAGGTTTCCAGCGTACGTGAATGTCTCTCAATGAGGTTCTGCCGGGTGCCTGGCCATGGCTCTGTGTTCACATTTACCAACTTCCTCTACGCAAGCCCTGCCCCCCTCAGTATAAGAAAAGGAAATAACAGACACCTCCAAAGTTAGGGCAGGGGCTGGTCAGTGGGGAAGGTCTCCCAAAGGGCAGCTAGAATTGCTATATTCTTTGCATGGCTCCTGCTCTGTCTAAATAGCAAATTGTTGTTAGGACTGGCCCATCTGTGACAAAGAGACGAGCGAAAATTTGTTAAGAGAGTGGCGTCCCCGACTCTTCCTAGGGGAAACCTGATTAAAAGGATTATTTCAAAGGATCATTAGTAGAAAAAGAATTTCAGGCTCCCCAGGGTAGAGCTGCCTTTGAGCCAGGCTGTTTCAACACTTCTAACATGTCCCCCAAAAGGTCAGCTGGAGTGAGCTGCACACCAGAGACCCGACTCCCAATGCCAGGGACACAGATGGTCAACGCTGGCCTTGTCCCTGACGGGCTGAACCTTCTTGACCTGCCCCAGGGGAGAGCTGCAGTGTTTGCCCATCCCCTGGGAGATGGAATGCAGCCCTAGAGGTACCAATATTTCCCTCACACCCCAGGGTCTAATATGCCTTCTGTAGCACACTTAGCTTCTTTCCAAGTAGAAAATTCCTGAGGTGGAGAGAGCTAAAGTCTCTCCTTTCACTAAAACCTAAGAGCACCTCCCCATTCCCACCTCTTTAGAAAGGTGCTGGTCCCAGAGCTGTGTCGTGGTGTTCCAAAGCTAGGGAGCCGGGGAGGGGGTGGGCGTGGACATCCCCAGGCTGACCATTCCTCCCCCTGCAGATGACTGCAGGCACAGCTGCCTCCTTTCCTAGGGCAAATTACTCTCCGCGGCCAGAAATGAACGAGGGTCCAAACATCTCACTGCACCTGACATCTGGTCGCATCCAACCTTGGGGCTAGCATATACCAACCCACGTAGAGGTGGGGAAGAATTCAGCTCTGGACTTCCTCAGAGACCTCACCTGAATGGACCCCTCGTCCCCAAAACAGAAGCCCACAAATCATTGTTACCAGCACTGTGAATATCATCGCCACCGTTCCCGCCCACCAGCGTAGTGGCCTTCCGACTACTGACCCAGCCAATATCCCGGCCACTGCTGCGAAGGGCAGCTCCTACTTGTCGAACACCTGTAACGTTTTCTCTCATCCTCACCGCAAACATGAAAGTTCACCGAAGTGGAAACTGTGGCTCTGAAATGTTGAGTCACAGAGCAGAGAAGAGGTAGGGCTGGGTTTTCAATCTCATCCAGATACCTCCCCAGCCTGTGCTGTTCCCACTGCCCCGTGGTCTCCCTATGGTGGGCTGGGCTCTGGATGCAGACTGAGAAGATAACATGCAAAATTGCTGGCTACGTGACCTTGGACAAGTCACTTGCCTTCTCTGTGCTTCCGCTTCGTCTCTGCAGTGACAGCTCTGTTTGAGGCAGGCAGAGATACAGAACAGGTTTTACTTGGGGGCGGGGGTGGGGAGGGAATTTGTGTGTGTGTGTGTGTGTCTGTGGCTATGTACTGGGATCAGGTGAAGGAGGGGTGAGGCCACCGTTCCTGCTCTCCAAGCCCAAAGCAGCCAAGTACTGGAGCTGCCACGGGACCCAGCCAGTCATGGTCAGGCTGGAGGCTGACTGTCCACAACCCCCCCCCAACTGCTGTCCCTCTAGGGTCCCACATTCTGCGGTCAGGAAGAGGAGCCCCCGGGAGGTGCTGCTGGAATGCTCCATCTGCTGGGAACCCTTTGGAGGCTGATGGAATGATAAGGCAACAATAGCAGCCTGGGCTCTGTGGCTCCCTCTTTCCCTCTAATGAGGTGCCTTCTGCCCCACAGCCATGGAAAGCTCCCAAGTTCCCCGCAGATGTCTCCTCGGCCCATCTGCCTGCCTTTCATCCTACACCACCCAGTTTTCTCAACCCCTAATTGTGTTTGTGAGACTTCAGTCCCCAGGCCCTTGACCAACCAGGCAGAAAACCCACTGGTTACAAACAACACTACGACCTCAGCCCGGCACCCCTTGCTACATGCGCGCCCCCCACCCGCCCGCCCTGGCTTACCCTGGCAGCCCTGCCTGGCTTGGCAGGAAGGCCAAAGCTCACAGCCTCAGCGTCTCGGCTGTGGAAGATCCAGGGAATACAGTGGCCGAGGAGGAGGACCTGCGGAAGGGTAGAGGCACTCACCAGCTAAGCTGCGGGGGAGACGGCATGGCGTAAGGCTCTACCTCTCCCCAGCCAGGTCACCTTGGGCAAGAGATTTAACCTTTCCGAGCCACGCGTTCCTCATGTGTGAAACAGAGATAGTGACAGCTGGTTGCAAGGCGGTTGCGAGGATTAGCGAAGGTAATATACTGAAAGCACCTAGGTCAGTGTTGATACACAGCTGGCACCCAACCATGCCTGTCTCCTTCCCTCCCCGATCTCCTGCCCAGCCGCTGCCAGCACTGGTGGGCAAACAAACCTGGCCGATCCCCTCTCCATTATTCGAGGGTCTAGGGTGCTTTGTCTCTCGGGACCTTCTATCCTTTCTCTGCACAAGCTGTGGACTACAAAAGGTGGCAAAGAGGAAAATGAGACGAGGGTGGGAAGAAGGAGGGTGAGCAGCAGACGGGTACAGAGGGGAGCCTCAGCATGCGACAGGAGAGCTCGTGCGGCTTAGGGCCCGGAGGACCTCAAAATAAGTGCCCCGGGAACTTGCTGAGAGCAGCTGGCCCTGGGGGGGGGGAGGCTCCAGACTCAGGGCCTGGTTTCAAGCAGGTCCTTCCCGCCAGCCTGTCTGGGCTGGAGGCAGGGAACCTGATATTTGCACACCTCCACAGCTGTGTCCCAACAGCCTGCCTGCCCCACCCCGGTGCAGGAGGACTCATCGCACTGAGGCCAAGCTCCCCTTGGAAAGCCAGATGACCTCAGCCCTTCGGTGCTCCAAAGAGAAGGGGGTGGGGTGTGTGTGTGTGCGCGCGGGGCTCCAGCCCCTAGCAGGGGAGGCTGCAGGCCTGGGTTCAGAGGGATGCAACATCTGGCCAGCTGTGAGCCTGAGCCAGATGTGCACCGACCAGATGTAGGGCACGCTCCCCTGGGTGGGGGCTGCACAGGAGGGAGTCATAACCTCATTGTGCGGCCTAATCCCGAACATATTACTCTGGAATATGTGCACCGTCAACAGCATTGCCATAAAAAAAGGCCTCAGTGAAGAGAAAAGAAGAAAGAGCAAGGTCCTGAGAGGTGTCAGCAGGCCTCTGACACGCTTTCTGGGGTAGTGGCGAGCTGGGGAGAGAGTCTGGGCTACCTCGCGCTTAACCCTGGGCCCTGGCAGCGCCCGGCCTGGGCGGACTGGGGGGCTGAGCGGGGAGGGGCGGCTCCCATCCGGGAGAGGAGCTACTGAGAGCCCAAAGCAATGGCCAGGGCCCAAAAGAGGCTTTGTGAGCTTTAAGGGTTAATGGATCTGAGGGAAGGGGGTGCCTGAGTCTAGGAAGAGCTAGAAGGGAGCCAGAGAATAACTCTGGGCCTCTTTCCTCAGCCTTCCTGAAACTAGGTATTCTGGATGCTTCCAGCAGGAAAAGCACTGGAATGTCTCTGTACTCATCCCCTCTCCTCTATCCTCACTCCCATCTGTACTCCGCCCCTTTTTCCACCTTCCCCAACCTGAGAGAACCGTCCAGAAGAGCCACAGAGATGCAAAGCCAGGATATGGAGGCTGGACCACCTTCCCACCTGGGGGCATTGGGCCTGGGCTTTTTCCGGAACACTGACAAGATGGGGTGGTCATGGCAGGCTTCCTGGAGGAAGAGTCTCAAAAGATAAGAGGAATTTGACTAGATAATGAGAAGAAGACAAGACATGTCCTCTTCAGCTAAAGAGATCCCAGGCCCCAGGCCCCAGGCCCCTGAGAAGCTGCAGTAGAGAGGGGAAAACGCAGAAAGCAAGGATGCAAGAGAAAAATCATATGAGAACCAGGAGGACCTCAGAGCCCATGTGGCCCAAGCCCTTTATCTGACGACAGGAAGAAAGAGGAGAAAGAGGCAGCCGGCAGGAGGAAGTTGTGAAAGGGATCCCTGAATGGGCTTACAGCCACTTGGGGAACCCCACCCCCACCCCCAGGCAGCACCTCTGCCCTGGAACCCCAAAGACAGCCTCGAAAGAATGGGCCAGCATTGAGGGCAGGCAGACTGCTGACCTAGGGGGAAAGAGGAGGTGCCAGCTGGAAGCTGCAGAAGAATGAGACCCAGAGGGTGGGGGGAGACCAGCAGGAGTGCGCAAGGGGCTGGGCTGTCCGTTCTCTCCCTCTCCCTCCTACATGCTTGAGGCAAGCACAACTGCTTCTCATTAGCAGGAGTGACCGTGGAGGAGAAATCCAGCCCAGCCCGGGTCATGGTCACAGCCCCGAGCAGCCAGCCTTAGCCAAGCCAGAGAGAGGAGGCAGGCTGGGGCCACGGGAGACCCACAGCTGCCGTCCAGTCCTGGGGTCCCCAGGCCGTCCGTGTCAACACCTACAGTGGGCAGTGAAGAAAGGGAAGAATTTAAATGGTTGGAGGAACAGGAAGGGAGGGAAGTTATGCCAACATCCTTCTGGCTGGCTGGCTTGTTTTTTTCCCTCCTCATTCATTCATCAGTATCATCGCCAAATCCAGCCCCACCAGTCTCCTGCTGAGAAAGTGGCAGTGGCTTTCCAAGGCCTGAATCAAGACAGACTTCCGAGCCCAAATGTAAAGATTCTCTGTGATTTAGCTCCCCTGGACCTCATCCATTCTCACTCCCATGGTTCCCTTGACCAAGCCCTCTGCTCCAGCCACCCTCCACAAAGGTCCCTGCTTGTGCCCTACCAAGTTCCTCTATCTCTGCTCATGCTGTTTTCTTAACATGAAACGCCTTTTTGTCTCTACCAACTCATGATTATTCCCTTTTTACACTCCATTCATCTCTAAAACCGGACAGTAATAGTGCCCACCTCATAGGATTTTGGTAAAGATAAAATTAGAAAGTGCTTGGAACAGTGCCCGGCACAGAGTAAACGTTAGCTATTAGTAAAGTGACTATTGTCCTCTTCATTCCCCTTTCGGTCCGAGTCCAGGATCTACGCTCTTTCTAGAGCATCACCTCCCCGCCCACCCACCCGGGACTATTATCACCCTCCTCTGTGTATTTACCAGCTCAGCTTCCTTCTGTTCAAACAGGATGTGTCGGGTACCCCACACGATGCTAGGCACCATACTAGGGCACAAGGGGGACATGGGGAATAGGGTGGTTGCTGTCCTGCCCTCAAAGAGCTTACAGTCCAGAGAGAATCAAAGCAAAAGGAAGTTCCAAGGGGGTGTGCGGGAGCTGGGCTCAGGGTGCCCACGCACACAGCACTATGGGAGCAGAAGTAAGACAAGCACTGAGGATCAGGAAGGGCTTCTTGGAGGAGGTGATGAATAAGCAGGCATCTGAAAGCTGAATAGGTGTTAGCAGGTGGATGGAAAGAGAGGTGCTGCAAAGAAGTAGGTACAGCGTGAGGGGAGAGAAGAGGGATTTGGAAACCACAGTGAGTTCCTTAGGGTTATGACTGGGAGAAAGACCGGGAACGCTGAGGCCAGAGAGATTTGGCAGGAGCGGGATCTGGAGAGGCTGCGTAAACCGGACTGGGATGCTGGGGCCGAGTCCTGTGCGCAACAGGGAATCGTGGCAGGGGCTGCACTGCTCACTCTGGCCGTCAACATATGTGCCTGGAACTATTTTAACTGTTTCACATCTGTCGGACGTGAGTCTCAGATTCATAATCTGCTGCCGCCCCACATGGCTTTTTTCGATCTCTAAATAAGCAGGTTATCTACTGGAGGCTCCTAGAGCAGGTCATGGCCCGCGCTGGGTTGTGCTGGGGCCCCGTGCTGTAACAGGAGCGCACTGCCCTCGAGAGAGGGGGGTGGAAGCTGGCAGCCTGGGGACAAGCGCTCGGATGCCCTGACACTCAGTTTCTTCCTCTGTAAACTGAGAATCACGCCACCTGTGGCCCCGCTGGCCACACCTGGGGGCGCGGAGGAAAGCCCTGCAACGACACAGCAGAGGAAGCGGCTGCTGAAACAGAGACAGGAGCGCGGGCCCTGCTCCAGGGCTGGCTCGGGAGGCTGAGGAAGGGAGCCCAAACGGAGAACGTCAAGCAATTGTGTGCACCTCGGCAACTCCCCCACCCATCCACAGCACCCTCTGTGTTCCCCAGTCTCTCTCCAGCTGGTGGGAATCACTGTCAGTCACCCCTGGAGACCACCCAGTCACCCTTGCCCTGACACATATTGCAGGAACTGGGGCCCTAAAAAAGTCAGGTTCGGAGGCTCCAGGCTGTCCTGTCCTGACTAGTTAGCACCTCCTCCAGGAAGCCTCCCCTGACTCCCAACTCACAGTGCCCTCTCCCTCCTCGGACTTTTTGGACATTCAGGCATCACCATTCATGAAGTACATGACTAGGACTTCCCTCTAAGGCCTTTCAGTCCTCCGAGGGCCCCTCTCATCCTCAAGACTCAAAGTTCTTTGAGGGCAGGATCCACCGGCTGCCGCTCCTCCATGGTCCATAGACCAGGCTTCTCAAAGGTGTGGGTTGTTGCTTCCTGCTCCTTCCCCTGTGAAGCTGAGGAAGAGGATCTGAGGGTCTGGATGGGCCAGAGCTGGGTCCTAGGGATGGAGAGGGGGAGAAGAGTGGCCTCTCCTGACATACACCCACTCTGCTTTCCAGTCAAGGGTCAGCAGCTGGGAGACGCGGTCATGTGGCCGTCAGATGAAAAGGCTGAAGCAGCTGGGCGCCAAGTGCTGGAATGGCAGCAGGCAGAAGTGTAAGTTCCAGGAGGCAAGACAGGGAGGCCAACAGCTGCCCGGCAGGAAACTGCAACGCACTGCAGCTTCTAGTGCCTGATAAGGGGTCTAAGGCAAAGCCCCCCCTCCAGGCAGCTGCCCCAAAGCTCTCCCCAGCTGCATGGCCCAGTGGGTGTGCCCCGAGAATCCCAGCTGAAATATGGGCTACCATCTGGAGATGAGGAGGTCTGGAGACAGTGTCACCAAATGGCCTTCTCCCTGAGGCAATCGGGGCAGGCCTCATCAGCACTTTGAAAGGAGCATCTGGCTGGTTCCAGATGTGGGACCAGATGTGAGAAAATGACATCCTGGCACGGGCTGGTAGACAAGTTCAAGGGCCGTCTTCCACCCTCCCAGCTGGCAAAACCTTCTGAAGTCCTTTCTATCCATGCCCCTGCCCACTTAACTCCCTTGGTCTCGTATCCCTGGTTGTAGGACTCTCAGGGTTGGCCAAGTGGCTCCTCATGTCTGGACGCGGCCCACCCCAGAATCAGTTTATTCTCTCGCTCCTTGGAGTTAGGAACTCGCAGGGCCCCACTCCCCAAAGGTCAAAAATCAGTAAAAAGTCTGGCACGCGCGTGTGTGCATACACACGTGTGTGCACGCACATTCACATCGAGAGCCCTGAGAGCACGACGCCAAGTCAGATCCCTGGGCTCTGGAGAGGGTGCAGCCCCATCCCTGCACTATTCAGGGACAGAAGCCAAGAAGGAGAGGAGAGGTCTGTCAGGGGCAGGTGCTGGATCTAGCGGACTTAGGTCTCGGGCATCAGGCTTCCAAGTTCCTTTCCACACGGCCACCTCCTGTCACTCCACCCCAGGGCCTAGAACACCCAGCTCCAATCACTGTCTTGATTTGCAGAGCGAAGAGAGCCCGTTTCCAGGGTCGAGGCTCTCACTGCCATCCGGGGCGGGTGTGGATGTGCAGAGACCAGAGCGAGAGGGAGCATTCAGAAGACTGCACGTACTCTTCTGAGCTGGAGTAGGCGGGGCTAGAAAGAGTTTGAGAGGAGCCAAGAGGGATTGGGAGAGGGGGTGGCTGAGAGGAGGGAGGCCCCCAGCACTAGTTTTTGAGGGATGGAGCCCAGAGGATGTGACCTAATGGGCAAGGGATCCCTTGCTCACCCAAGGGAGAGCCCCCCACTTCCTCTGGGCATGTGAGCCATCATCACTTCACTCCTCAGAGGCCTGGGTCCCAGGACTCTGGAACTAGTGACTGCTTTAGACTATAAGGTGCCTCCTAGAAACTTCCTGGGATAAGGACCTCAAACGTAAGCTTTCCAAAGACCGGCTCATTTCATCTTAGGAAGCAGGGCGAGGCCTGACTCCAACTTTGCTCAGCCTCAGTCTGTCAGTCTGTGCAACAGGCAAAGACCACACAGCATAGGAAAGGAAACGGTTGGCATCTTCAGGCAGAAGGTGTGGCCACCTCCTTCCAGAATCACTCCCACATGAGCTATGGTTCTAGACGTGGGGTCCACTCTGGCTTTATTACGAGGGGGCTGCCGTCTAGGGGAGAGGGCCAGCAAGCAAGAAAAGAATGCAGAGTTTTTTCAAGCATCAATAATTTTCTGAATTTGAAACCACTCTCCCCAACTTCGCAAAGCACACACTGTACAGTCCCCTTCATTAAGGATTAATTACTAGCCAAGTTTGAAGTCTTTGGAGTTGTTTGCGAGTTATTTGAGCTGAAAAAGAAAACAGAACTATGTTGTTGTTTCTTCTAAATGGAAAAAGGATATTTTTTGTGGGTGTTTGCAATGCTCACAAACAGCTGAAGGGGTTTTTACTCTATCTTTCCAAAAATCATTGCTCCAGGCCATGACCAAATATGGAAAAAATAACCAAAAAAAAAAAAAAAAACACACAAATCCCCAAACCATGAACTTTTCAGAAAGTTGCAAATAGCTGAAATGGAAGCATGCACCAGAAACGGCCAGCGGCCTTGCCTAGCACGATTCCCCAGTATTTCCTGCCCCCACCTCTGCCCACCGCCCATGTCTGCGGGGTACCCAGGCAGCTCTCAAGAGACTTTCTCTCCCGAACATCCAAGAACCAAGCTGCCAGGCGCAGCACTGGGTTAACATCCTCATTTCACAGGTAAGGGATCGGAGGCCCGTCAGAGGCCAGAAACGACTCGCCTTAGACCCCACGGTGAGCTCTGGCAGGAACCAGATCCCCAGGCTGGCTTTTACCCCGCTGTCACCCCCCGCCCCAGAAATGCTGCGGAAAAGACTGAAGCAGGGTCTCTGCGCTTCTGGGAAGCCGGGACAAGAAGCCACCTGGGGCTGCGCTTGGCCGTGCACATCCCTGAGAATGAGGTGGGCATCGGAGACGGGAGGGTTGGAGACGGGGACAAAGACTCCTTCCCTGTCTTAGACGGCGAGGGCACACTTGCTGTACCCAGCACTACCCCAGGGAGCTCCGACCCCCACCCTCCCCAACTCCTGGACAGCCAGCATCGAGGGGAAATGCAGAAGGGTTGGTGATGCTGCGTCCTATCCCCTGGGTCCCAGGCTCTGAGTCACCAGCAACAAGGTCAAATCGGGAACCGCCACTACAACATCCCTATGGCCACCGTGCAGGCCAAGGCTCCGGGGACGTCACTCCCCAGACTGGTTTCCCCAGAAGTGGAAGGAGGGGACAGGGGCTCTCCTCTCCTCAGAGCTGAGGCTGGAGTTGTGCTTCGGCATAACTGGCTAGCCCTAGGTACGGTCCAGAACGGTAATATCATTCTAAGGTTTAAACTCTGGCACCAGACTTCTGGGGTTTGGATCCCGACGCTATCACTTACTAGCTGTCTCACCTGCAAGTTACCTAACTGCTCTGTGACTCAGTTTCCTCATCCGTAAATGGAAATAATACCAGCACCTCCCGCCTCTGGTTCACAGCGCTATGTACGTTGTAACTCTCATGACTGCTGTTAGCTGTCCAAAATCGGCAGCTATGGGGAAGAAAGAATAAACAAGTGGATACCTAAGAACCCAGAATCTACTTCCGAGTTGGACAGAACCTGCCCATTTGTAGCCTCCTGCCACCTCCTCCATTTAAGCCTCAAAAAGTTGCCAGGCTCGTCTGGGCCTTGGTTTCTCCATTAGTAATGTGGGGATAATAGAACCCTTTGCAGCTCTGTCAAGTTCTTTGAGAGGCGTGGATGAAAGGCGGCAGCAGCAGGCTGAGATGCTGCTATTACGGCTAATGACAGAAGCGACACGCTCGTAAGCTGGTGCCCAGCTCTGACTCAGGCTGTTTACGGTTCTAGGCCTTGCCAGTGTGGGGCGGGGGGGAGTGCTGAGTGGGTCCACGGTCTGGGGAGAAGAGGGAGCCGTGGCTGGTGCCCTCACCTGCCCCACTATATTAGTGCATCTGCCGTGGCCAAGCTTCCCACAGGGCGTCCTCTCTCTGGGTTGAACCCCTACTGCCCTGTCACCCTGAGAATCCCAGCGCCCCTCGCCCCCATGTCTGCCCGCCTCCTCCCCTTCTGCCAGGACTCCGATATGTGTGTGACACATCGCTCCGGAGGACAATCAAGCCCGCTTAGAAACATGTGGAAGCCATGGTCCTGGGCTGCAGCAGCCAGAAGGAGAAAACATTCCCCAAGGCCAGGTCCTCCCTCTCTCACCAGCCCAGGGATTGAGACCCAAAAGGGGACAGTGAGCACGGGCCAGACTCCCTCCATGACCTCCACATCTGGTCAGATGCTGCAGGTCCCTCCCTCCCCCTCGGGAGCTTCTAATGGGAGGCTGAGCAGGGAAGGGAAGCTTTCATAAATAAGCCCCACTCCTGTTTTCTATCACCAGTCTAGTTTCTAGGCTGGGGTTGGCCCCGTGGTCCCTCTGGGCGGGCGGGGGGTGGGGGCCGGTGAAACCAAACAGCAGCTGACGTCCCCAGCCCCCGTAGGACGCGCTCTTTCCTTGGCAGCTCAGTCCACTTCCAGGAAGCCTCTGCAACAAGCCTCAGGCCGCACCTCAGCCCTGGCCTGGGGAACGTGCAAACTTGTCCTCCGAGCTCCTGGGATGACAGGAGGACAAGGCAGCCCTAGGCAGATGCCAACTGGCCTCCCAAAGTGTCTCCTCCTTACCAGAGTGCTGGCTTTTCTAACCAACCCCAAGAACAACAGGTCACTGCTTGGCCACAGGAGGCCAGATGGCAGGAGGCACTGGCAGCAAGGGTCGCCTGCAGGCATCTTCCAATCTCTCTGTCTCTCTGGTCCTATGAACTAGTCCTTGACCTCCCAGGGACCCATCCTGCCTCTCCACCCGCCTCAAGCTCCTAACGGTGCACAAGCCCTGATGGTCGTTCCTTCCGTCAATGCTACTAAGCCCCGAGAGCAGATCACGTGGCACACACGAGGGCCGGGACTGGGGATAGCTAAAGCGAGCGTGGACAGAGCAACGTTGTTTTGGAGACAAGCTATGGAGGATGGAGGGGGGAAAGGATCGAATCTCCAGTGGGAAAAGGGCTGGCCCCAAACCAGCAGGCTTAAAGCAGATTGGGGAGAGCATTCTAGGCAGGGGTCACAGCAGCAGTGAGAAATGGAGGAGGGAAGTCACGTGGCATGTCCAAAAGAACCCGTTCCTATAGGGCACACAGGCCTGGGGGAGATGGAGGGCGATTTGGGAATCCTGGGCAGTGAGGGGATTCAGGGTGCGGTGTGAGGTTAGCCAGGGAAGTCAGCTCACAGAAACTCCCTGGAGTTAAAAATAGGGGTCTCTTCTTCAGAAACGTAAGCAACTTTACAGAGGTGGGCTCCCTGACCTTCCCGAGCCCCCGAAGGCAGGGAGGAACTGAAAGGAAGCACTCCCATCAGGATTTCACAGAGAAGGAAACTGAGGCTCATTAGTGCTTAGTCATCTGCCCAAGGTCTTAGGGTAAGTCAGCAACCAAGCCAGTGGAATATTCTAGACGCCCGGGTGTGGAGGGGTCCTCAAGAGGTCACCCACTCCACTGCTTGCTCCAGGCAGGCCGGATCCCAACAAATGGGACAGCTGACTATGCCTGACCATGTCAGGAAGCTGTTCTTTACCTCCAGGGCCAAGTATTTGTTAAATTCAAATCCAGCCTGAATCCTTCCTGCTGCGGTTTCAATATGCAACTTCTCCAGTGCATAGGCAACGTGGAGTCATCTAAAAGCCCTCTATGGGCTAGAAGGTTATTCTGGGGCTCCCCACCCCCAGATGTCTTTCCTCCAGTTTCGATCTCAACAGTTTCCTTCTCTGCAGGCCCACATTTCCCACGAGTGACCCGGTGTATCCACGAGGGCTCCATAGTCATCAAATCAATGAAAGGAGAGTGAGTAAATGGGCAGACCAACCACTGGTTTCCAGATGAGCACAACACTCCGACCTCCTTGAAAAAGATCCCAAACAGCCGGCTCCTGACACCCTTGAACTCGCCTCACAAGCTGATGGGATAGACATATACCCATTGCGTAGGTTGTCTGGAGAGCTTCTCAGGCCATATTCTTACTTTAAAAACACAGGTATCCAAAAAATTTAAAAACCCAAACAAACAAAACCCATGGGTATCTTCCCTCCTTATCTTTCTCAGTGCGTTTGCGTCTTCAGAGCCTCGTACACACAAGGCTTGTGCGTAGAGATAAAGCATCAGCCCCAGCCCTGTGAGCAAACCCATCCCCATCTTAACCAGGCTGGCATCTCTGCCGGCACCTTTCGATACAGACAGTTACTTCTGCAGACTGTTAAGATCCATGTCGCCGAAAATCATCCTCGTCTTCGCGCCTGTGATCCTGATATATGGAAAGAACCAGGCCCTGTCCGTATATGTATCACTGATGCTTACGGTGTGCGAGGCACTGTGCCAAGCACTGTACGTGTGGGTCCTCACCACCACCGGATAGGTCACAGGGAGGAAGCCACAACTTGGAGAGGTGAAGTCTGGCTGCTAAACCATAGGTCTGACTCCAGAGCCTACCTCCTGTCTCGCCTGCTGTCCTCCCTCTCCTAGCCCGGTGGTGAAGGGGAGGTTGGACGGCCCCCGCGCCGCTCCCTGCTCCCTCGCCCCCCACCCTGGCATGCCGAGCCACATCCAGGGAAGAACACTCAATCGCAACAGGGGTGCTGTCTGCGTCCAGCACCTTGTCTTTGTTTAAACTGGTTCCTTTTCTGGTTGTTTCCTTTTCTCCTAATCTCAGCTCGAAGACCTATTATTTCCAAGCCAGGAAAAAAGAACAAGGGGGAAAAAAAAAAAGGAGCTCTGTTCCAGGAACTGTAATCTCTCTCTCTCTCTCTATGCTGCCCAGTTTCTCACTTCTTCTGACTCTCGGACAAGCCCAGCCATGCCTGGCCCCCAAATTTGGAAGGACCATTGGTCACAAAGCCTTTTTAGGGTCTTCTCTTCCCCCATGTACCTCAGGCCAAGACTAGGGTGAGAGAGCAAGGAAGGATGGGAAGGAAAGCAGATCAAGGAAAAGCACCGGAAAATGCTAGCACATTCTAGTTCCCACACGGGGGCCCTGCCTTGCGTGCCCTCCTCTCTCGGGACTCTGCCGTGTATACCCTTTCTGGTCTAGGGGAGCAGCTCCAGAGAGAATGTGTGGTTAGTTACACGAAACAAAGACACGCACATATGTGGGTGCCCACACCAGACTGTCATAAACAGCCTGGTCTTATTCACAGAGGCACTCGGAGCCTCAAGGGACACAAATCCCCTGGAGGCTGAGCACATATAACCATGAGCACATGGACTCACGATCACATGTCTCCAAACGCTACCATAAACAGGCCCTTTCTCTTAGGCACAAACATCGTCACATGTACGATCCGGGAGTGCGTACCAGCTCTCTGGGCACAGGCACTTGTGGACAGGACCAAAGGACAAAGGAGGCTGGACCCAGACCCTGGAATCAGGGGGTCCCCAAAGTTTATGGGATCTCTGTTTCTCAACCACCACTCCATTCAGTCTGAAGTTAGCAATTGGCTGGGTCCCATCCACACCAGGGAGTGGGGAGGGCCCTTCCCAACTTGCCCTGTGGCCCCTGAACCAAAACACAGCCCATCTACCCTGAGCCAACAGAGGCCAAGCTTACGCCACTGTGTGTCCCCAGAAGAGAGTGGGGCTTCTGGCCTTGGGCCAGCAGGAGCCTCTCACCTGCAGCTGGCATCCACTCTCCCAGCTGAAGGGGAAACAAAGGTACCTTGATGCAAGGGCCCGATGGATGGTGGTGGCAGGAGACACGTCAGCGCTGCCCCGGGGCGGGAACTCTGCCGCCACCTTTGTTAACCCCACGGCTCAGGCTGCCACCCCAGCCTCCCCGCCTGCATGCACCGAAGTTCCCTTTGCCCTGGACACGGGCTAGCACGGGCTCCCCTCTCAGCCCCCAGCCTCCAAGTAATCCAGCACTAACTTCCAAGCCAGGGGACAGCACCCCAGAGGGGCACCCCAACTCTCTCACATGAGTTCACCCAAGCAAAAGCCACCAGGTTTCCAAGAAGGCAAACAGCTGTTCAGAGAAAGCAGCCCAAGCCTGCTGAGCCGCCGGCAGAGCTGGAAGGGCTACACTCTCCAGCCCACCCTGGGCCCACCCAGCGATACGGTACTTCCCAAGGGCGCTGGCGCCAGTGGCTCCACATGCCACCAGGAGGCCACGGCTCTCATGCCAGCCCCACACCAGTCCTGCTGATGCTCTGGGGTGTCCGCAGGGCCCGAACATTTCACCCAACCAGACCCAGATGGAAGGACTCTGCCCCTTCTGCTGATGAGTCCAGGCCCCCCGACAGCAAAGCAAGGGGTTATCCTTTCTGCCCAGACCCATGGGCCCTCCCACCCGGGAGTCCTTCACGCTACAGGCAGTCAGCACTACAAGGAAAATCTCCTCGGGGCGCTCAGCAGCAGAGATCTTGCTGAGGACAGAAGGACTCCGACGTAAACCCAGCAGAGGTGGGAGTGCGGGAGCTCAAGGCCTCTGCACAGGAAGCCCCCCAGGGAAAGAGCTTTGGGGGCACAGCCCCTCCTGTGATTGTCCTGACACCCAAACCAGCCTATGTAGTCCTTTCTAGGACTGGTCACTCTATGAAATTGTGTTTTCATATTTGCTTGTTTATTATCTGTTTCCTCCACTAGGATATAAGTTCTGTGAGTTTAGGAGCTTATAAAATAAGACTATGTCTTACTTTACTGTCACGTCCCAGTGTTAGCATGGTGCGTGGCACACAGGAGGGGCTCTGGACGATTTACTGAATGAATGAATGGTCTCTGCCCGCAGAACCTCCATTGTCCAGAAATACGGGAGTGAAGCCCCTAAAGACGCAGACAATCCAGGTCAGGCATGGAAGGCAGTTTTCCAAGGAAGGCCCACCTGTTCCTCACCCACCCATCAGCTCATACCACATTCCACAATCAATCCTGAGCACCTATTACGTGACCCTGGAAGCAGGGGGCCCCTCCACGAAATTCGAAAACAACACCCAAAACCTTGGCCCCTTCCCTTAAGGACAGAGCATTCTGGTAAGAAGACACATCAGGAAACAGTTACAACTCAGTCTGACAAGGGCCATCATGAGAGGTTCCAACAAAGGACTAGGCCAGTCTTAGGGAGCTGGGAAGGTCTCCCGGAGGAGAGGTGTGAATTAGCCAGCAAAGGTGGGGGGAGGAAACGGGGAGGAGGAGATTTTACAAAGAGAGATGAGTACATGCAAGAGTCTAGAAGTGAGAGACCGTGGGGCTTCCGCAAGGGGGGCAGGGAGGTTCAGTGTGGCCACTGACGGTGAGGAGATGCGGGGGGTAGGGGGCTGGCAAGGCAAGCAGGAGGCCCTGGAGGTTGGTATGGACAGCCACCGAGGGGCTGTAAGCAGAAAAGTAAAAGAATGTAAGCTGGGATTTAGAAAATTCCCTAAGTACTCAGGAATGGAGCTCAGAGCACAGCTGCTCAGCAGAGGGCAAGTCGCCCTGCCTCCCTCCCTAAGGGAGGGCAGGAGAGTAGGGAGCTTCCCGGGAGGAGACGGGGTTGCGCAGGGCACGCAGGCTGCCCCAGTGGCTCCGGGTGAATAGATACTCTCTTGCCCTTTGCTTTGAGTGCCCCCCCCCCACAGTTGGCAGGAGACCCGACAAGTCAGTCCCGTGGGCCACGTGAGGGGGGGCCTCCATCCTGCCAGCGCATGGGGACACGGTGAACGGCAGTGCCTGGAGCAGGGAGGAGGCACAGAGTGGTGCTGGGCCCAGGAACATGGGAACCACGAACTATTCAGAGTCAGCCTCCTCCCTCAATTCCCAGCACCTCCAGGAACCACTGCCACTGATCTCATGTGCTGCTCGGCCCTGGGCACAAAGTAGTGGCCCAAGAAGTGTTCCTCCCCGGCAGAGGAAGAGAAGCCCATCAAACAGGCTCGGGATACAGATCCTTCCCCTTGCGTCAGGAGAGTCTCTGTACTGAAGATGAAAAGCAAGACCCTTTCCCCTCCTTCCATATCCTGCAGTCCGCAAAGGCCACCGTGGCCAAAGACGTCCTCCCACTAGGTCAGGGAACAAAAGTGGCGAAAACACGCTGCCGTGTATGACGTGGGCCCAGGAGACCATGGGTGACCCAGTGCAAGGAAAAGCAGAGACATTTGCAAGGAGAGACTAGTAACTTAAGTTGCTTCAGAAGCAAGGCCGCATGAGAGATGGGGAAGGCCTGAGCTCCAGTCACAGATCAGCCACCAACCTACCATGTAGCTTTGGCACATGTTTCAACCCTGCCCTTGATTTTCGTACCTATAGAAGGACAACAGGACTACACGGTCACGTGTGTCCTTGAGGTGCTTCGATCCAGTGGGGAGGAGGCTGTGTTGACCCCCAAGGCCACTGAGTGAAATACCCCTAGACAGAGGCAGGCACTGACAGCCTCTTCTGATGGCTTCCCTCTCGGATGGAATGCCTGGATGGAATGCCAAGGTCGGGCCCAGGATTATGTCTATTAGACTTAGAAGTTAGGAGGGGGACATGGAAGCAAGAAGTTAGAAGCAAGCCACTGACAGAATACAAAAGGAAAGGGACTCGGTGCGTCTGTGCCCTGAGCTGAAAGGGCTGGATGAGGTGGGCAGCTGGGACCTGGAGCCCCAAGAGTTTGGAGGCAGCCCAGGATCTGAACACCCTCCCCAGGGAAGAGCTCAGGAGAACTTGTCATATGTCCCACCCTGCAAGGCCTGCCCCAGGACTGGCCTTTATCTCAGTCGTCTAAAGTCAGAAATCTTGTCGGTCAGCACTGAGGAGGGAGGGCCAGAGAGACAGCAGCAGCTTGCCCTCCAAGACCTGCAGGGATTTGGAAAGAGGAAGGCAGGCTGGGAAGGGAGGAGGGGGACTTCTCAGCTGCAGCAGCAGTAGACCATCCACACCAGGAGATCTCCATTCAGCCAACCTGCAGTGAGGGCCTGCTCCCATCCAGCGGTATTCTAGATACCAACCACTCTGATGAGCAGCATGGTAGATCTCTGACTGGCTGCACAGGACACAGGCAGCAAGGCCACCACGAGCCTGCTCCATCGCCCCCACAGGGCAGCAGAGGCATCAGCCGGCCCTAGATGGGGAGGGAAGCAGGAGAGCTCCAGGAGCACGTACAGCCCTGCTAGGCTTTCCCTGTGGCCTTTGCGGGGGAGGAGGGGGCCCCCCTTCCAGAGGATAGGGCAAGACGGGACGCAAAGCCTGCCCCGCCACCTGGTGGACAGAGGAGGAAGGTGCGGGAGACAAGGCTCCGGCAGGTAGTGCCCTGCCACCTGGTGGAAAGCAGGGGCGGAGGAGCTGGAGCGGGCTCGCGCGCTCTCGCTCTCTCTCTCTCTCTCTCTCTCTCTCTCTCTCTCTCTCACACACACACACACACACACACACACACGCGCGCGCGCGCGCGCGCGCCATCAGCCCCAACGGCTGACCACCCGGACTCACTCAGCCCCACGGCTGCCTGCTGCCTGTCCGAGGCTAGAATATGAAGGATGTAGCCCTTGAGGGCATGACCCTGGTCCTTAAGGATTCAGGGACATCTGGGGGTGAAACAAAGCGCATTTACATGAAAGATTACACACTACAATGGTATACGCTCAGTCATTCAATCCAGTGCATTCACCCACCCAAGCACCCATTCATCTGTGCAACCAGCCCAGTCCTTAGAATGGCTTCCTATCTGTACGGCAGTGTGGAGATTGCGAAGGTAGGAAATGACGAGACCGATCCCGGTCCCCAGGGAGCTAAGCTCTATTGACCTAACCTGCATAAGACTTTTTCCCCTAGGACTTTCCTCTTTAACGAAGATTTTCACAGCTGTCACTTCCCTTAACCTTTCCAAAACCCGGAGAGGTATGTAGTATTTCCACATGGCACATGGAAACATTCAAGCTCCAAGGAGTCAAATGACTTGTCCAAAGTCTCACAGTTGCTAAGTACCTGAATCTAAGTACAAGCCGAGGGCTTTTCATCTGCCAAACATTCGTCCAGTACCTGATACATGCCAGACACTGTGGTAGCAAAAATGAAGGAGAAATGTCCTTTCCCCAAGGGAGACCCCCAGTCCGGTGAGTGACAAAGACCCAGAAGTACACAGAGGATCCCGGGCAAGGCTAAGGCAGAAGCTTACACGAGCTCTCTCTACCGCGGGGAGGCTACAGTTTTAACAATAACAGTACCAGCTAATGTTTACTGAGTGCTGGCACTGTGCTCACTGCTTTGCGGGAACTACTCCCTGAAGCCCCGGTGAGGTAGGGAGTATTAACCCCACACTGCAAATGAGGGCGCTCAAACCAGAAAGAGGCTAAACTAACTGGCAGGGCCGAGACACGCATCCAGGCAATCTGGCTTCAAAGCCTGCACCCCTGACCATGAAGCTGTATGGCCCTACGGCTATGGTGAATGCTGGACTGAGCTGGGGTAGAAGGAGGGGAGGTTCTGGAACAGAAGCTCCGAAGCCATGTCATGGTCTTCTGACCCGGGGAGTAGACCCCAGCCCTAAGGCAGTGGTAAGAAAGGACCGTTCTAACAGAAACCTCCCAGGTTAGGGCCAACTTGCTTGGCTTCTTTCCATAACCCATTCTGAATGGCAGAGTTTCCTACAGCTTTCCTGAAGCAAGTTCTAGATTTGGCAGAAGGAAGTAAGGAATGACAGCTATCTTCAAGTATCTGCAGGGCTGCTACCTGGGAGAAGGCCTAAACGTATTCCCAGAGTTCAACAGACAGACATGAGACTAACAGGTAAAAGTTAAGGGGAAGCAGATTCTATCTCAACAGAAGGAATATTCCTACTAATTCGAGTTGACCCCCCGACCCCGGGCAGCCTTCAGAAAGGGTGAGCTCTCAGGCAGTAGAGGCACCAAGCAAGGCAGACTCACGAGCCCGCAGCAAAGCTAGAAGGCCATTTTCTGTGCAGGAATCGTACTGTCCCTTCCAAAGCTAGGATGTCACAACAGCTTGTTCCTCTCCCCCCACCTTTCTTTACAAACATTTATTGAATCAGCCCTCTGCTAGGTAACGGAGATTGCAAATGCAAGACATAACACTTGCCCTCAAAGACTTCAGACTTTAGAGGGGTAGTGAGCCTTGAGGCCCACCCGAGTAATATATGATGGCCTTCGGCTTAGACTACCTTTGCCTTTCAAACAGGAAGGGCGAGGAAAATACGCTTCCTTTCTGTCCTTATTGGAACGATTCTCTACCTCCCTGGGACAAATAACATTGAAAACTGAGTGTGCTATTGTGATCTAAGAATAATAGTATAAATAATGGCAATAAATAAAAACAACCACATGATTTTACTCTGCTCCAGGCAGTGTACTCGTCACTTTACAAATATGATTTTTACTTAATTGTGCTGGCAAAAGTTCAAAGGCAAACTTAATCTTTCAAGTCCCTAAAGGGTTCTACAAGAAAAAAAAAAAAAAGGTGTCTGCTCTCCACATTGTCTAAGTCATGACACGGGATGATGGTTTTCTTTTGCAAGAAGACTAGGCTAGCTGCAAAATAGAACATTCTGGGAACAAGATGGTTCAAAACATTGGAGTAAAATACCAACGAAGGCTGTGGTGTTTCCTTCTTTGGAAGACTGGGAGAGTGACATGGATTTCCATTAGGTTCTGGTGGTAAAAGGAAGGGAATAGAGAAAATAACCTGGTTTGGACACCCATAGGTCTGGGCACATGACTCGACCTTTAGGGCCAGGATGATAAAAGCCTGTATCCTAAGGAGATGGCCTTGATAGGCCCACCAGGACCAGAGCAATGTCCCCACCTCCCACTAGAGGGACACTCAGAGCCAGGCACCAGAAAATGCAGGCAAGGCTTCTCTGGGCCCTGCCCCAAATCAGGGTTCTAAGTTTCACTTCCCATTCCAGCCATCCGTGCCCATGTCCCCTCCCCAAATCCCTCCACGTCTTTTCCTAACCACTCTAGCCCCTGTGCCCCTCTGCTGGCTGACCTTCTCTAGGGTACCTCTGGGGCCATCTTCTCCTCTGGCGTCAGCCTATGCAGGAAAGACCAAAGAGCAAGGAAGAGAGGCTGTGGCTGGGGGAGGGGGGTGATGTGGGTGCAAAGGTAGAAGGGTTGAAAGGGGGTCATCCCTGGGCAATAACCCCAAGTGGTAAAATCAGAGAGAGACGGCATGGTCAATCTTGACATTTAACCAAAGTGGAGTGTGTAAAACGCGATGGGCTCCTTAACACTCTCCCCGAAATCGTTCAGATATATTTGCTTGAGACGTAAAAACGAGGCCAACCAGTTTTCCTGTCTCGCCTTGCGTCTTGAGCATTGACGAGTCTCCCTCCTCCTCAGAGGGAGCACACAGCTGCTACAGCACCATCCTGGAGTCCGCGCAATCGGCCTGACCCAGCTTCTCGAACACGATGAGAAAAGAAGTTGATCCGCCCCTGCCTTTGAGTCACAGTAAAAACCACCTCAGATGCCTTCAGCTACCCCAGATGCCAAGCGTATGGCATTTATAGGCCCTGAAGTGTTTCCTGCGAGCTCCCGGGGTTGGCACCGAACGCAATCTAAATACTACCTCCCCCGTGGTCTCTCTGCCTGCCGCAGCTTGGATGCGTGCCCCTAATTTTGCACTGGATGCTAAGTCCCTTCTTCCCTGGCCTCCAAATGGCTGGGGCCGGAGTGGGGAGAGGACGCGGCGGGCATCTGTTTGACAACGCGCCCGTCCTCGGGAGGCAGCTGACGGGGAGCCAGCCGTGCCGGCCATTCCTTCCCCAAACTCTATGCTCAACTGCAGGGAAGGACAGGGAGGAGCTGTGGCCCGGATCCAGAAGGAAATTAAATAGCCTTAAATTAGGTCAAACACGCCTTTGGCACAAACCCACCAAAGGAAAAACCGGAAGACAGCATGTTTCCCTTCCAGTTACAAAATCAACGGATCAAAATCAAAGAACCCTCATGTACATAAGCAACGTACGCTTAGAAAATATGACGAAAAACCACGCCGCGAACAATGTCAATGAAAACATGAAGCGACGGGAATTAAGTCAGTAAGGAATGTGCGGGCTCTACGGACAGAAAACCGTGCTCTAACTCGGCTCAAGGAAACAAAAAGACACGGACTGGCAGAAGACCACAGGGCTGTACGATGTAAATCTTGACAAGTGAATCTCTAAATTTAACACCATTCCAATCAAAATCCCAAGGGCATAACTGATTCTCAAACTCATCTGGAAGAACAAACCTTTGAGAAAAGCCAAGAAAAATTTTAAAAGGGCACTTGCACTGTCATTAAAATGTACTATAAAGCTACAATAACGTAGGGAGTGTGGGGGAGGCAGGGCAACGTAAACCAAAACTACCACCTCGACACCACCTCACCCTTGTCAGAATGGCTAAAATCAACAACACAGGCAACCACAAGTGCTGGCGAGGATGTGGAGAAAGGGGAAGCTTCATGCACTGTTGGTGGGAATGCAGACTGCTACAGTCACTCTGGAAAACACTAGGGAGCTTCCTCAAAAGGCTAAAAATTGAACTACCCTACGATCCAGTAACTGCAATACTAGAGAGTTACCCAAAGGGCACGAACATACTCATTTGAAGGGATACATGCATCCCGATGTTTATAGCAACATTATCTATGATAGCCAAATTATGGAAACAGCCACATGTCCATCTATTGAGGAATGGATAAAGAAGATGTGGTACATATATGCAATGGAATATTACTCAGCCATAAAAAGAAGGAAACCTTGCCATTTGCAACAAGGATGGAGCTAGAGGGTATAATGCTGAGTGAAATAAGTCAGTCAGAGAAAAACAGACACCAGATGATATCACTCATATGCAGAATTTAAGAAATTAAACAAACAAGCAAAGGAAAACAGAGAGGGACAAACCAAGAAACAGACTCAGAACAAACTGATCATTACCAAAAGGGATGTGGGTAGGGGATGGGTGAAACAGGTGATGGGGATTAAGGAGTGCACCTGCTGTGATGTGTGGAAGTGTTGAATCACTGTACTGTTCACCTATAACTAATAGTAACCAGATGTTAACCAACTGGAATTTTTTTAAAAAGTATGGATAAGGCATCAGAATAGACAGATCAGTAGAACATATTATAAAGGCAAGAAACAACTGTGTCTTCATTAAGGGTGCTACTGCTTATATAAAATGTAATATTATAGGGGAGTCGGGGTGGCTCAGTTGATTAAGCGTCCGGCTCTTGGTTTCAGCTCAGGTCATGATGTCAGGGTCATGAGATTGGACCCCATGTCGGGCTCTGAGCTCATTGCAAAGTATGCCCAAGATTCTCTCCCCCCGCCCCCCACCCGTGCATGCTCTCTCTCTCTCTCAAATAAGTGAAACATTTAAAGTGTTACATTATAAATACATACAGAATGAAAATGAAATTTCATATTAAGAGAGGAAAGATGGATTGTCCAATAAGGTGCTGGGATCAAAAATTAAGATTTTTAAAATACCATTCTTAGACAAAAATAAATTCTGGATACTTAAAAGATTACAATGTTAAAACACTGGAACATTTAGGTGGATGTTTATGTAACACAGAAGTAGAAAAGTCTTTTTAAGCATAGATCAAAAGGCAGCCCCCAAATAAATATCAAGGTATTTACCACTTTAAAAAAATGTAAATCTTCATGTCAAAAAAATGTCACAAAACCAAACACAAATGACGGCCTGGAAAAACTGTATGCAACATTTATCAGAGGAAATTGGTTAGGGCTCTTGCGAGAAGAAGAAACTTGCAAAACACTAAGAAAAGATAAATACCTCAAGAGAAAAATGCACAAAGGCATAAACACAAAATGTTAATGAACATACTAAAATGTTCAGTCTAAATGCTAATCAAAGCAAATTAAAATGAAAAATAACATTGTGCGTATCAGATATTAAAGGTGAAAAAGAACACGAGTTAAGTTGTGCACAACGAGACCAACACGGCTGATGAAGCATGAATGGGTACGATTTTTCTGATCTGTAATTTAGCTACAGGCATTGCAAGCCTTAAAAGGTGTATATCTTTAGTCTCTACGGTTCCATCTGGGAATTCATCCTGAGGAAGTTAAGAATATGCCAAAAAAAAAAAAAAATCATCTAGAAGCTGGAATAACAAAAATATTAAAAACAAACTAAATTTCTAGTAAATAATTGATAAATTATAGTCGTATCCATACAATGAAATACTACGTGACTTTTAAATGATGGCATCAAAATAAGGCTGTCGCCAAGGAAAGATGCGCCTATATACTTTCAAATGAAAAAAGGGACTAGGTTAGGAAACAGTAGGTATAGAATTGTCCCATTTTAAAAACAGTCTTTAATACACAGCAAAAGGTCTGGAAGAATTTACTCCAAAATGTTTCCAGTTTCACTGCTAGGTGCTTTGATGATAAATGTTCTGGGTTTTTTTCTGTTTCATCATTCATACTTTCTAACTTATCTCAATTAAGCACTTGTGTAATTTTTATTTTTTCTTTTCTTTTCTTTTTAAATTAAATTTATTATTATTTTTTTAAGTAGGCTCCCCACTGGGCCAGTGCAGGGCTCAAACTCTCAAACATGAGATCAAGACCTGAGCTGAGATCAAGAGTCGGACACTTAACCGACTGAGCCACCCAGGTGCCCCTCTTGTGTAATGTTTTAATTAAAATTTTAAATTAAAAAAAAAAGGAAAAGAAAAGTTAGGAGCTGGCAATTCCCAGATACACAGTCCTCCCTGGCCCCGGGTGGACTGGGGGATAAAGTTTCACGAAGGAGAAATGATCCCATGGCTTAGAAATACATGCCCCCACCCCGAAAAATTTCATTCCAATTCCTCACTCGGGTTCCCCCTCCTCACTGAGAAAACTTGCCATTTTTATAATGCAAAAAAGGATTCCAGCTTCCCCCCTTTTCCCTTCCCCTCGCCCCACCCCCAAGGGGAGTATCTCTGTCCCTGGCAAACTGGGGACAAAATCGGCCGTGGGAGGCAACAGGGTACCCCAAAACGCTTCAGCCAAACAGGTGAGGGGGAGAGGGCCCTGGGCCAGCAAAGACGGGGATCTGGGTTAAGTCAGGAGCCCATGAATCTGAGGGCTGTGAGCTGCCATCTAGACCATAAAAGAGCAAAGGGCAGGGTCCCTGTGGGCTGGGGGTAGAAGCAGGACAATCACCCTTTCATCTAGGGTCATTATTACATATTTCTTAATAGAATAATTTACCAGTAGTTTTTTTCTGCCAGTCAGGGTCCAAATCATTAAAAATTTAAAACTCCAAACTCCTCCTCTGCCTCAGCTCTTGCTATCCCCCACCTCTTCTCCACAGGCGGGTGAGGCCTCAGAAATGGCCTAATCTCCACCCCAACCTCGGGACCAACCGTTCTCAGCACTAAGCCTGGGGACAGCAGCTCTCCAAAGGAGACAGGGCCAGGGGCTCCTGCCCTTAAAGGGCCTCTGCTGCCAGGTCACAGGTCCAGGTCACTTCCTCCCTAATCCCAGAGGGGGACAGACCCACAGAATAACTCCTTAGATGCCATAAATGTTCCCTGGATGTGGAAAACCCATTTCCTGGTCTGTATGTGGGCCACGGGCCTCCTGTGTGGGCTGGCAGCCAACCTTCCTCTGGAAAAGAGGTTTCTTGAAAATGCTGATACACCAGTGCCTCATGTGTGTGTTACGAATGTCTATTTATCATCAGCACTACGTGTGTATGAATGTGTAGGCCACCCTCAGTAACACAGGGACGTCCCCACGGCTCTTCTTTCTTCAATCGCTTGGAATCACTCAGCCCGTTCTAACCCTAGCAGCCTTGAACTTGGAATCAAAATCAAGTCCAGCCTCTCTGATGCTCTACCTTCTGGTAAAAAGGAAGAAGAAGGAAAACAAAAAGAGCTGGTCTAAACACCTTTCCCAGCTCTGCAAGATCTCACAGTGAGCTCCCTCTGTCCCTATTCTGCCAACTCCCAGGGCTGAGAGGCACAGATGGGAGCCTCCTGCGAGAGGAGCGGCCCCTGCTGTGTGGCCCAGCTGGGCCCCAGCTTCCACCCTGGCCCCAGCTCTGCTGTCATGATGTCTGCTGTCTGCGGCCCCTCCTAAGCATGATATCGAGGACCCCGGGCCAGTCTACAGCATTCGAGCCGAGTCAGAGAGGCTGACACAGAGCCAGGTGCCAGGTCTGGGAGGTACACCGCGGGAGGAGCCCTGTGCACAGTCCTGCTCACCTCATCACACCAGGGACAGTGGCCCTCCAGAGCCCAAGGGCCATGCGGGGAATTTCAGGCAGCACCAGGCAGGTCGGCTGGGCGGTCAGGACTGGGCTGGGACTGTCCCGCCCGGGCTACAGGCTTCCTTTGCAGCTGGTGGAGAAGGAAACCGTCAGTGGGGCTCACTAGATCCTCCCCCCCAACCCCCACCCCCACCTCAGCACACTTGAGTAAGGCCCTCCGTATCCCAGGGCTGACGTGCTTCTCAGCAATCCGTGCTTTCTAACTACTTGGAACTCCAAAAGGGCAACAGACCTCAGAGTCCAGAAAGAATACTTTCCGGAGCTGCAAGTAAAATAGATCTATTCAAATAAATCCTAAGAATAACTGCCATTTACTAAGTATTTATTATGGGCTTAAGTAAGCATTTTACATAAATTACATTTAATCTGAAAACCCGCTCCGTGAGGTAGTTCTCCTTATACCTTCTTTACATTACAGATGTGGAAATGGACACAGAGAGAGGCTGAAAGACTTGTCCAAGGTCACCAGCTTGCAAGAGGCAGGCCGGGTCTACAGGACTTTCAAGTCCATGTTCTTCACCACTCCAGGACACTGCCTCTGGGATCCTGACCAGTCGCCCTTTTTATGAATAAGGGAATTCTTTGTGTAGAGTTTATGCTCCTCCAAGAGTGGGTTTCTTTGATGTTTCAGAAAAAAAAAATATTGCTCAGAGTGGCTTCCCTAGAGGCCTTACTCCTGAAGGCTCGTGGCAGTGAGCTCAAAGCCAGAGGCATAGTACTGGCATCTTCCCGCGTTGGGCAGCCCAGGGATGGATTCTACGCGAAGGCGAATCTATCCCACTAACCTTCAGGCTCATTCCCCAGATGCCAGTGACACTCGGTGCCTGGGGAAGAAGCTTGGGCCCATTTCCTCCCCAGTTTTCCCACTGGCAGCCCCCAGATCCCCTGGACAACGGCTCTGGGACAGACTGACAAGGTTGCAGAAAGTCGGAGGCAGAGGAGACCCAGGGCCATAAATCTAATCCTATCATTCCACAGACGAGAAGGCTGAGGCTGAAGGAGGTCATTAAAAGCCTGTCAGTCTCCTGGCATCTTCTTATCTTTCCCAGAAGCTTAGGCCCTAAGGGTAGAGCCAGATGTCAGTGCTTATGTGTACAATTCCTTTTGTAGAAGCAGGAGTCAGAGTGAGAGGGAGGAAGAGAAGTATAAATGGTCAGGAGCGCTACATGGGATTGAGAGAGAAGGCAGTTCAAATGCCCACTTTGCTTCTGCACACAGCTCTGTGATCTTGCCGAGTGACTTAATCTCTTTGTGCCTCACTTCCCCCTTCTGCAGCACAGAGATAATAATAGTGCCAAGCTTACAGGACCGCTCTAAGAATTCATCACAGTAATGTCTAGCCCACTGCCTGGCTCAACTACAAAGGAGTAATAAGAAAATATGAATAAAAGATGGACTTTGGTTAATAATGTGTCAATACTGATTCATTAATTGTAACAAATGTAAGATGTTATTTTTAACATCTGGTTTAAACTGGTTTGGGATATGTGGGGACCCTCTGGACTATCTTCACCATCTTCCTGTAAATCCAAAACTTCTAAAATGAAGGGTTTACTTAAAAAAAATAAAAAGGAGTAGAGAGAAATTGTGCTTGTTATTGAAGGAAATGATTATGAGCCACGTTCCTGACACTCTGGAAACAGCCAGAAAGTGTCAAGCAGCATCAGAGTGGCATAGCATCAAAGCCCTGAATGCTCAGTCAGCTCAAGCCTGCACCAATGGCCAAGCACGAGTATCAGTCAGCAATGGGACTGACAGGCATGGAGGCATCGGGGTAAGACTACTCGATCTGAAGTGAGACGGACACCAAGGGTACGGTTCCAATTCTAACCTACCATTTAGCATCTCTGTGGTCCTGGGCAGAGACCCTTCCCTCTCAAGCTCCTTTCCTCCTTACCTGTGGACAGTTTCTCCCTTCCAGGGCACAGGTGTCATGGGGCTGAAATGAGAGGTGTGGCAGGCAGCCTCCAGAACATCCCCAGTAGGCGCCTGGGTGGCTCAGTCGGTTTCGCCTTTCCCTTCGGCTCTGGTCATGATTCCGGAGTCCCGGGACTGAGCCCGGGCACAGGGCTCCCTGCTCAGCGGGGAGTCTGCCTCTCCCTCTCCCTCTGCTCCTCCCCCCACTTGTGCTCTCCCTCTCTCTCTTGCTCACTCTCTCTCTGATAAATAAATACGATCTTAAAAAAAAATAAATAAAGCGTCCCCAATAATCCCCGCTTCTTGGCATTCACGCTGTGTAATCTTCTCCCTGTCAGCGTGGGTTGGACTTACTGACTTGCCGCTAACAAACAAAAAATGGCAAGTGATGGGATCTCAGGTCTGAGATTAGGGTATAAAAAGGGGGGGCTTCGTTCCTGTGCTGGGGAAAGCTAGCTGCCGTGTTGTAAGGAAGCCCTGCGGAGAGTCTCGCGGCCTGGAAGCAGATCTCGCGAAGGCTCCCGCCAACATGCGAACGAGCTGCAAAGCAGACCCGTCAGCCCCACTCGGACTTCGAGATCCCTGTGGTGCTGGATGCCCGCTGCCCTGCCCTGCCCTGTCCTGGAAGACTGAGCCACAGGCACCCAGCCGAGTTGTAGCTGGATTCTCAGTACACAGAAATTGCCAGATAACAAGTGTTTTTTGCTGTTTGGGGCCACTAAGTTTGGAGGTAATCTTTTTTTTTTTTTTTAGGTTTTATTTATTTATTTATTTATTTACTTGAGAGAGAGTGAGCGAGAGAGAGAGCACAAGCAGGGGGAGCAGCAGGCAGAGGGAGAGGGAGAAGCAGGCTCCCCACTGTGCAGGGAGCCCGATGTGGGACTCGATCTCACGACCCTGGGATCATGACCTGAGCCAAAGGCAGACGCTTAACCGACTGAGCCACCCACATGCCCCTCGAGGTAATTTTTTAATGCAATATTATATAACTAATATAAAACATTACTTATGAGAATACTTTATGGAAAACTACAAAGTTTAGGAAAGTCAGAACAAAACAAAATCCCAAGGTCCATCGGGTTTGGCAGCCCTTCCACATAGCCACCTTCTGGGCCATTTCTGCTTATCACTGTCTCTTCCTTCCTCTTGCTCCCTGAACAGCTGCTGGAGGCAGGTTGGTTTGGTGATGTAGCCCCTCCCCACACTGGAAAGAACCCAGCCATTGGGGGTCCAGAGACACTCAGGTGAGGCAGTCTAGCTCTCCCCTGATTTAAGGCAGGGGCCTGGCTTCATATCGAGCCAAACAGTTGTCCCAAAAATATTTGGCCTCGGCAATTTGGGGGGATTTCTCTAATTCACAGCATGTTCACTGTATCCCCCCAAATATTCAATCTTCCTTCTGTTTTAAAAAACATTTATTAAGTAGGCTCCATGCCCAGCATGGACCCCAACATGGGGCTGAGACTCACATCCCTGAGATTGAGACCTGAGCCGCCCAGGCGCCCCTATTCTATCTTCCTTTGACCTTGCTCTCCTTCCAAGGCTATCTCCAAGATCAAAAGACCCTCTTGAAAGTAAAACCCTTAGACCCTCAGACCCACAGGAAAGAACCGGCAAAGAAGTTCTCCCAGCACAAGGCAGGTTGCAGTATGTCCCCTCCAGGCCAGCCACGCTACTCTCATGGCCGCCATTCCTAGGCAGACAGCCTTGAAGGGTGAGGAGCAGGAAGACCGTCCATCTTCCAAGAGAAGTCCAAGTTCTCTGGCTGCCATTCAGCACCCCCAACTCCAAAGAGCTCTGTGGGGAAAGAAGGGTTTTGAAAGGTTGGGGTCACTGGGAGGGGAGAAAACCATCTCCTCGGACTAGAAGGACTCTATGTAACGCCAACACCAACCTCCACAGCTCCTTGGCTTCGATACAGAATTTTCCTCCCAGTTTCTTTCCCTGTCTCTTCTTCCTAGCGCTCCTCTCCCCAGACTTTCTGGGCTCGCCAGGCAGCTCCTTTTCCCTGGGGAATCTCCCTCCTACTTGCCTTTCCCAAATGGCTGAAATCTATGCAACTCTCAACTTGATTACCCCCTACAAGCAGCTGGGTGTGCGGAGAAGAGGTTTCTGTAGCTGCTTCTCCGAGGGAGCAGGAGAGGGAAGGAGATGCTAAGCCTTAGCTCCTGGGGTGCAGCCGTGGCTGTGAAGAGTTGGCAGAAGCATCAACAGTGGTGACAGCTCCCCAGGCAGGGCTTCCTATGGTGTGACTGATCCAGAAATGAGGGCCCAGAAGGGATTCAGGCTGGGCTCGCTGCACACGTTCTCCGGCCCAGCAGAGAGCTGCGGCAGGGCACGTGGCCTGACAGGCCTGCTTCTCTTGGACTGGGCGCTGCCGCCTTGATCATCCCTGCTCCTCCAACATCCCCTTCTCCCAGAAGGGGCTTGAACCATTCTTCCCAAACCGCAGGCAGGAAAATGTAGCTCACATGGCCATGGGGGGGAGAGTGCCAGTCTTCCCAGCAGCCATTTCCCTCCTTGCTCTGGATCTTCCTCGAGGGGGACTCTTCTAGAACCTTCACCTACCGCGCTGGACAGTGTCAGTCATGCCACTGCCACCCTCCCCCTTCCCTCAACACAGGGGTGCTAATCCAGAGAGCCCAGGTGGCTGTGCAGAGACAGGCTGAAGTTCTGTTTCTAGCCCAGGTGACTCAGGAGTAAAGCATTAGTCAAGGGACAGTCTCGGAACTCCTCGGACTCCATCGAGGGCTCCATGGTTCCCGCATGCTGTGAGGAAGACTCTGTTGAGCGTTGGAGGCAGGCAGCCACCTGTCACGCTCTCCATGTGGTACTTCATCTGGTGCCACCAAGCTGTGAGCTCCCACGGCAGAGGCTGGGTCCTGCTCAGGTCCGTGCCCCAGCACAGAGCCTGGCCCAGGGCACGTCGCCAATATGTCTGTCCTCTCCCCTGCCCCCAGTGCTGACAGGCCCCAGGCCGCCAGCGTGGAGGAGACACTAGTGTGGAGGAAAAGGAGGACCTGAGAGGCATCTGGAGGCGTGCTGGAGAAGGACGGGTTTGCAGCTGCCCCCATGGCCGCGGCAGCCAGAGCGTAACAGCCGTAGAGCTCGGCTCTCACAAGAGGCCTCGGAGGGGCTTAGCAGGCCTCACTGAGGGCAAAAAGGAATTAATTCAGTGGGAGTAATCAGCAAGGCAGGGCTTCCTACATTTCCTCACACTAGGGGTTCTTTCTACTCTCTATTTGCTATAGAATCAAGACGAAACTCCTCTGCCTGGAATTCAAAACAGTCTACAATCTGGCTGCCTCCCCGCCCTCCCACCGCTCCTCTACCCCCAGCATCCCTCCTCCGTCCTCGGTATGCAGGGCGCCAGCCTCTCTGCTGTCCTGTCTGCTCCCGTTCCCCACGAAAGGCCCTCCTTGCCTCCTCCCTCCCTCTTCACAGTGGATCCGAACCTGCGAGCACGGGGTCCGGGCCCCGTTCTCTGTGAAGCCTGTTCTGATCGCTTCAGCCCACACCGATCCCTGCCTCTTCTGAACTCCTCCAGCCCTCCTAGCCTGCACCACATGACCGAGCCCGTTTATAGCATCGCGCCTGGCTCATCAGTTGCTTTTCTTCTCGTCGTAGTCAGCTAGAACAGGAGAGCCACACGAGGGCCAGCAGAGTGCCCATCAGGACCGCATGGCCAGGTTCAAGTTCTCTGGGAGTTGGGCAGTACGGGGACTGAGCTACGTGTCGCCTTCAGGGTGGGCTCAGTAAATGCCAACAATCCTTCCTTTTTGGGTTGCAGGTACTACCCTCCCCCCATCCCCTGCAAGGTGCCTTGCTTGCCCCTGCTACACCAGCCCCTTGGCCTGGTACTCCAAACAGGCTGAGAAGGGGTCTTGTCCATGGGTGGGCCTTTATCATCTGCCTCAGTCAGAAACTGCCCTAACCAGGGGTGCACACCAGCCTGCCCACCACGCCTCTGCCCTCGCGCTCCCTCCCCTTCATCAGGCGTTATCAGCCCCGCTCCCAGCTCTACCAGGCCAACTCTGACGTCTGGGGGATTAACTCGGCCCGACTGCTCAGTACCACAGCCTCTGTTTATGGCGCTGGGTCTCTGGCTGCTGCAGGCTAGGGAGGGTTGCACATTCCTGTGGACAGGGAGGATCCACTTCATGCAAGATGTTCTGTCACGATTCTCACAGTCTCTGTGCTGAAGGTAAGCAGATGGGTCAGAGGGGCCTCCTCCTTTCCTCTCCCCCATTCCCACAAGGCAGCAGCCGGCCTATCTTAAGATTTGAAAGAGAAGGTGGCTGTGAGTTTGACCAGACAAGCCACTAAAACTGCCTTCCAGAGAGTTGAACCCCAAGGTACCCAGTGTCGGATGACAAGGTCTCAGTTTCGTGGGAGGCATCAATGTCTCAGTCCGGGAATGGTCCCCAGGTCAGAGTGGATCCCGTGCAAGGCCCAGCCGAAAGGCCTGGCCCATCCCGGGGCTGCTCCTCTTGAAGGCTTTTCCACGTGGAGCCTCTAGAACGCTCCTCGTGAGGTTTCCTAGCCTCACGTCCCTCTCGGTCCCTCAGACAACTTGCCTTCATCGCCTCTGTTTCTCCTGTCAGCCCTCAATCTCGTGATGAGAAAGGCAAAAGAACAGCCTTTACCACGTTGTGATATGTTCAATGAGTTCACATGCACAGAGTTTCATTACTCGTCCCCGGTTTTCCTTCGTGACAGAGAGGTTAAGGATTCGTCTCCCCAAGCCTGAGAAATAATGTGCTTGCTCATGTTATTAACAAGTTATTAGGGTACTGCCTGGATCCCAGAGTTTCAAACACTTAGGTTTGTTGTTGTTTTTTAACGATGTGTGGCCTAAACTTTCTGCCCTCTCATACTGAAAACTTTCCTACTATAAATGATTTGTGTTCCTGGCATTAGACAATTCTACAAGAGAGAAGTAGGCACTAATTCTATTTAAAATTCTATCCCCACTCCTAGATCCCCACCAGGCCAGGGTCATGGAGACATCTCCCTCAGACACCCAGAAATGCCACGATTGCAAGAGCTATATAAAGATATCACGTCCACACGAATTCATCCTCATTTGCATCGACGCCTTGCACGTGTGTGTCCGTGTTTAACTGTATCAGCTTTACACTTTGGCCCTAAAACCTCAATTCCAAGAATTTATTATAAGGAAAGAAATGAATACTAAGATTTATATACAAAGTTGTTCCACAAAGCATTTACTTATAACAAGGAAATATTTGGAATGGCCTACGTTATCCATGGCCTACCCTTGGGTGTTTGTTAAATAAAGTTTGGTTCTTTCAAATGACAGAACATCAGTCATTAAAGTTCAGGTTTGTGAAGAACAACTGAAGGCATGGGCATATAGTCACCATTAATATTACGTGAGAAAATGTACATGTAAAATTATAACATCAAGATCTAGTAAGGAGAAAAAAATATATGCGTGCAAAAATAATTTGGAAGGAAAATTACCAAGACTTACAAGAGGATGTATTTTGGCATGGTAAAGTTGTGAATCATTCTTCTCTTTTTCATGATGTGTTTCTACATTTTCAATATTTCCCACAATGGGCATTTTATACTTTTAAAAAAGGAAAATGTGACAAATGCTAATTTTTGTTAAATTCTTTTTTATTTTCCCTAGCGGCCACTGTCAGTATGTAGGACAGGGGAAGTTAACCCATTTTACAGATAGCATGATACATGCAGAGAACTAAGCAACAGCCAGGGTCACAAAGTGGTTGAAGGTCAACATCAGGATCTGGACCCCGGTGTCCTCAGACCTAGCTGGTGACCCTGCTGCTGCAGTCCACGGCCTCCCTAGATGACCATTTTCCTATAACTTAGGCGGCCTTTTACTTTCTGCCTGGAGACTTGCTCAGCTTACCTTACTTGGGCACAGGCACTCCACCTTTGTCTTCTGGGATGTGCCCACACAGACACCAACCTCACTCGGGGCCAAAAATCTGGGACGATCAGACCTCAGGGGGAGGGGCTGGGAGCCAAAACGAATTTTGATTCCACCTCAAGGGCCTGCCCTAGCGCGAGGCAGTCGGTAAGGGCTCAGCATGTCCTTGGCTGGCGGGCCCTTCCGCACACGTTGTTCTCAGAGTGGCTGCCATCTGACCTCCAGGCCTTCACTGCCCCTCCCCAAGCAAGAACGCATCCCCTCTCTTCAGCACCCGAGAGGCCCAGCGAGTCAGGCCTCCTAAGGCAGTGATTCAGAACCTTTTGGGGGTTACTTAACTCTCCGAGGATCTGATGAAAGTTAGGGACCCCCTGCAGAAAAATGCATGCAGGCAGCTATCCACGTACTCTTGTACATAATTCATGAAGGGTTACAGACCTTCTGAAGCTGACCATAGATCCCGGCTTCTGGGTCTGAGCGGGCAGAGTGCCCGGGGAAGCGAGAAAGCCAGGCCAGGCCCCTCCTCAGAGCCCCACTCGAGTCCCACTCCTTCCGTTGCTCTTTCAACTTGCCACTTCTTTGCCCAATGAGCCCTAATTAGCTCCTCTCTGGGAGGTGACTCAGGGCCATTATCCTTCCTCCACCCCTGATGACCCATTGGGAGGAGAGGGGAAGTGACTTATATAGACTCATACCATGAGTCAGTGCACAAGCCAAGACTAGAATATGGCGTTTGGGGCTCCCAGGGCTATATTTAGGCCACTGGGAAGAGTGCTTCTCACAGCAGGGTCTGGACATACGCAGGGAAGGGACATAGGCAGATGCTAACGAACCACAGCCCCAGGATGGTAGAAAGGAGACAGAATCTGGAGCTTCATCGCCCTCAAGCACCCCTTTCTTGCAACTCTAGAATGCTCGGGAGCAGCGTCACCCTCGTTCTGTGCGAGAAGAAACTGAGGTGACAGGAAGGAGTTAGAACTCTGCGTCCCTGGCTCCGCTGTAATATTCTTCCCTCCAGCCACTGCAAACCCAGGCAAAACCACAGCCTGCCTACACATCAGGCGCTGCCCCTGGGATTTCCCTTCCAGGTCCTTGCCTAGAGGAAAATGGCTTTGGCCTAGGTCGGTCAATGTCATGAACTAGCGATCAGATTTCTCTTATAAAATATACATACACACAGTTCTTAAGACGTAACTGCCACAGAACTAGAGTCCCCTGCTCAAGGACAGAGAGGAAAAGGTAAAAACAACCTAGATATAATAAGAACTGATTTCCAGATCAGGAAGGATCTATCCATCTAGCAAGTCATGCGGATACCTTGCGTCCTCTCCCTCTGTCCCTCCCCCCACTCTTGTGCACGCACGCGCTCATTCTCTCTCTCCCTCTCCAACCCCCAAATAAATAAAATAAAATAAAAAATAAAAGGACCCCTGAGAACATATCCCGAGTAACCCAACTTCTGCAGTGCTGTCCAATAGAACTTTCTATGATGATGGAAATGTTTCAGATTCGTGTTATTCAATATGGTAGCCATTAGGCACGTGTGGCTATTGAGCACTTGAAATGTTTAGTGTAACTGAGGAACTGAAATTAAAATTATTTATTTTTAATTAATTTAAATTGCCTCCTGTGGCTAGTGGCTATACTATATTTGGATAGTGCGGCTCCAGATGCTCTGAGGGGACATGAACTTGAGTAATTAATTCATTAATTCTTTTATATGCCTGTTTAACCTTTACCCAAATGACTCAGAAAAACTGCTAGGTTTGTTAGAAATCTCTGGGGCTCTTTGAGGGTTGGGGGTAGGCAGAGTCTGAGTGGAAGACTCTAGGCATCAAAGAAAGGAAGAGTTCTCTTTGATCCATGAGTTAAGGAGCCTTTCCCAAGGAAGAGATTGTGCCATCTCACATCCTAGACTACATGCTCCGCGGAAGGACCCACGCATGAATTCAAAGCTCTACGGATGGCCACTGTAGGAAGCAGGGAAATGTTCTCTGGATGGTTAAGGATCCTGGCCAGAGGGAGACTGAACAACCGCAAAAATCATTCTGGGGTTAATTGCTAGAAAGATACACATTTCCTCACCTGCCAATGAGACCACTCTGAATACGGAGCTCTGGATGGAGAAAAAAAGGAAGGGTGGGTATGCCTCATACTGCTAGTGGTAGCTAAGCACTACAACCCTTCAGGAAGGTAATCTGGGAATACGTAGCATAAGCCTCGTTAAACGCACATATTCCTGGGTATAACAATTTCACTTCCGGAAGTTGCACTTAAGAAATTAATTTAGATATATGAAGACTAAGCTACAAGGATGTTCATTTTAGACCTTTTTATGGAGTAAAAAATATTGAGAACAATCAAGATGACAAGAGCTGATTGCTAAATAAATTATGATAGCTTCATATAATGGAATATTCCTTACCTCCCACCTCTAAGCCATCACCTCCCAAATATATTCTGACTCTGTCCATTACTCTCCATCGCAAACGCCACCATCCAGGTACAAAGCACCACCCTTCCCCTGGACTACTAACCAGCCTCCGAGTTGGTCACCCTGCTTCTACTTTTACCCCCTTTAACCCATTCTCCACATAGCAGCCAGAGCTGGCTAGCTTGTTGACTGGCTACCTAGGTACCCATTTTAACACAATAAGCGCACATAAACCTGCCACCTAAAGTGAAAGCTAGGAACTTGACAATCCCCTGCATCTAACCAGGCATTTGGCTGCCCAGGCAACCCATCTCCTTACCTCCTCCCATGCTGGGCAGCCCTCATCCTGAATCCTCATTCCTTTGCTCTTTTTTATGTAGTGTTGTTGCATCTATAAGAATGCCTAAATATGTAGGTTTTTATTAAAGCTATTTATAATTTAATAAAAATAACATCACGTGGTATGCAATACTTTTTGCACTTACGGTATTCTGCTAAGATTCATGCTTATTGTCACATTTCACTATAGTTCATTTATTTACATTGCTGTCTAATATTCCATTGTGTCTATAGACCTAGTTTATCCAATCTCTCATCGATAGGCATGTAAGGCTTCCTAGGTTTTTATTATTGTAAACAATACAGTCTGGTCCGTGTCCTTTGTTGTACATGTGCAAGAGTTGCTCTCGGACATAGTCCTAGGAATGGAATGTCTTCATGACAGGATATGTGAATGTCAAACTGTAACTGTTCAACAATTTACACTTCCAGCAGCAATTTCGAAGAGCCCGTGGCTGCAATTCCTTTCTGACACCTGGTATTATAAAATTTTTCAATTTCTGCCAATCCAATGGGTGCTGAAAGTTTCCTAGTTGTCGTCTTAATTTGTACCCCCATCACTAATGATGTTGAACATCTCTTCCCATTTTTATTGATCTTAAATGTTTCCTTTTCTGTGAAATGCTTGTTATGTCATTTGCCCATTTTTAAAAACTGGGTCATTTGGGCTTTTTTTTTTTTTTTTTTAAAGTAGGCTCCAAGCCCAGCATGGGCTTGAACTCATGATCCTGAGATCAAGACCTGAGCTGAGATAAAGATTCAGGCACTTAACCAACTGAACCACCTATTGGTGCCCCAATTTGGGGTTTTTCTTATTAATTTGTTGATATGGTTTCTGTGCCTCCCTGACACTAATCCTCTGCTGGTTATGTGTGCAGCAGAGATCTTTCCCCAGTCTATAAATTGCCTTTTCACTTCCTTTAAGGTCTTTTGATAGATAAAAATGCTTAATATTACTATGGCCAAACTTGCCTACTCTTATTTTGTAGTCACTAGTTCCTGTGTCTTATTTAAGAATCCTTCCTTACTCAAATTCTTTTTTTTTTTATAATGATTTTTTATTATATTATGTTAGTCACCATACAGTACATCCCCGGTTTTCGCTGTAAGGCTCGATGATTCATTAGTTGTGTATAACACCCAGTGCACCATGCAATATGTGCCCTCCTTACTACCCATCACCATGATAGTTGTCTTTCTCTGTTTGACTTATTTCACTTAGCATTATCTCCTCCAGTGCCGTCCATGTTGTAGCAAATGTTGAGAACTCGTTCTTTCTGATAGCTGAGTAATATTCCATTGTATATATGGACCACAACTTCTTAATCCAGTCATCTGTTGCAGGGCATCTCGGCTCCTTCCATGATTTAGCTATTGTGGACATTGCTGCTATGAACATTGGGGTGCATATGGCCCTTCTCTTCACTACGTCTGTATCTTTGGGGTAAACGCCCAGTAGTGCAATGGCTGGATCATAGGGTAGCTCAATTTTTAACTTTTTAAGGGACCTCCACACGGTTTTCCAGAGTGGCTGTACCAACTTGCATTCCCACCAACAATGTAGGAGGGATCCCCTTTCTCCACATCCTCTCCAACAATTGTTGTTTCTTGCCTTGTCTATTTTTGCCATTCTAACTGGCGTAAGGTGGTATCTCAGTGTGGTTTTGATTTGAATTTCCTTGATGGCTAATGATTTTGAACATTTTTTCATGTGTCTGTTAGCCATTTGTATGTCTTCATTGGAAAAGTGTCTGTTCATATCTTCTGCCCATTTTTTGATTTGTTTATTTGTTTCTCGTGTATTGAGTTTGAGAAGTTCTTTGTAGATCTTGGATACCTTACTCAAGTTCTAAAAGATAATCACCTACATTACCTACTAAAAGGTTTAAAGTTGTGGGGTTTTTATATTTCAATCCTTAAACCATCTGGAGTTGATGTTTTGCATATGGCATAAGGCAGGCGTCCAATTTCACCTTTTTTGCATATGAATTTTTTTCAAGTTCCATTTATTATACCGTTTTTTATTTCCCTACTGATTCGACATTCTACTTCTGTCGTACGCCAAAGTTCCCTTTCTGTGTGAGTCTGGTTCTGAGCCCTATAATCTATTTTATTGGTGGTTTTGTTTATTCTCATGCCAAGACCACAGCGTCATGATCAGCTTAGCTTCACGCTGAGTCCTGGTGGCTAGCAGAGCAAGTCTTTTCTCTCTACTTTGTCTTCAAAATTTCAGAATTCCTATCAGATAACAGGAAAAACCCTGTTGGGGTTTTCATTGGAGTCTGTAGGTCAAACAGAGGAGAAAAGAAGAATTGCCATGTTTATGGTATTACGTTTTCCAGCCTAGGAGTGCAGTATCTCCCTCCATTTATTTAGTTCTCTTTTTAATACCTGTTCATGAAATTACACACATTTTCCCCCCGTGAATGACTTGAACACTTCTTGTTAGATTTATTCTTAAGTATTAGATGTTCTCGGACAGTATTTTTAATGCGTCTTCTCTTGATGTTTTCTAGCTTGTTGTTGGCATATAGAATGCAAATTACTTTTACATATTAATCTTCTATCAAGTTAACTGGCCAAATTCTATTTCTAATAATCTGCACATTGTTCGGAGTTTTCTATGCAAATAATGACACGTAATGCAAATACTGACTTTTATTACCTCTCTTCTAATTCTTATGCCTCTCATTTCTTTTTCTTGAATTTTTGCACTGGTGATAACGAGCATATTTGCTTCAATCCTGGTCTTAAAGTGAATACTTGCAACATTTCCCCATTTAGGAAAATGTTTACTCTAGTATTTTTATAGTCACTCTTATCTGGTGGAAAAAAGTTCCCTTTCATCCCGTTTTATCATGAGTGGCTGTTGAGTTTTTTAAAACTTTTTTTTATAGCTAAAATAACACAAATATAGAAAACAGCACAAAACAAATAAGCAGCTTAATTATTATAAGACTAACACTTTTGTAACCACCACTCATGAAAGAAGACAAACTCAGCCACGTCAAAAGCCTGCCACGTGTCTCTCCTCAATTTATAGGCCCTTCCCTCTTCCTACCTAAGGGCAACTGTTCTCCTGACTTTTTGGTAATCACCTCCTTACTTTCTGAGGAGTAGTTTTATCACCAAAACATGAATCTCTACACACTATGGTTTAGCTTTGCCTAATTTTTAAAAAAGATTTATTTATTTATTTGAGAGCGAGAGTGAGAGAGAGAGAGAGCATGAGCAGGGGAGGGGGGCAGAGGGGGAGGAAGAGAGAGAGAATCCACAAGCAGACTTCCCACTGAGCACGGAGCCCACAGTGGGGCTCAATCCCAGGACCCCAAGATCGTGACCTGAGCCAAAACCTGAGCCGCGCAGACACCCCTAGTTTTGACTAATTTTTTTCAGTCTTTTCAGTTTTTATTTTTTACCAAGACTTTACTTTGTTCGAGCAATTTTTAGAATCATAGCAAAATGGAGGGGAAGGTCCAGAGGGTTCCCGTTTGCTCCCTGCCCCCACACGTGCACAGCCCTCCCCACTATCACCATCGTCTGCCAGAGCAGTACATTTGTTAAAGTGATAAACCGACACTGACATATCATTATCACTCATGGTCTGTAGTTTACATTATGGCTCGCTCTTGGTGTTGTATATCCTATGAGTTTGGACAAATGTTTGATGATAGGTATCCATCATTATGGTATCGTACACAGTATTTTCACTGCCCTAAAAATCCTCTGTGCTCTGCATATTTATTCCTTTCCCCACCCAAGCCCTGACAATCACTGATCTTTTTATTGCCTCCATGGTTTTGCCTCTTCCAGAATACCCTGTAGTTGGAACATGCAGTAAGTGGCCTTTTCAGATTGGGTTCTTTCACTTAGTAACATGCATTTGCCTAATTCTGAAATATGTCTTTTGAATCCTTTCCCCCCCTGCCCCTGACAATCCACTCCGTGAAGACGCCAGACGGCTTCTTGTGTGTTGTTTTCCTTGGCTGGGTGTCGATTTTTATTGAAAGTTTTCTTTGAATCTAATGAAATGATTATGTGGGGGCTTTGTCTCTTTTAATCTGTTAATGAGATAAACTACATTTATGGAGAGTAATATTCCTAAAACAGATCAGATCATGCCGCTTCCCTGCAACAGCTTCTCATTGACCTTAGAATAAAATCCAAACTCTTGACCATAGTCTACAAGGCCCCAAAGGGGCCCCATAGAAAGTTCCATCTACGTCTACCTCTCTGACTTAATACACAAGTTTCCCTCTTCCTCACTATTGTAGCCACTCTGGCTTTCTTCTGGTTCCTCACACATGCCAAATTTACTCCCAAGCTTTGGTCGTTGTATTAGCTGTTCTCTATTTCTGGGATGTTCTTCCTCTGATCTCTACATAGGAAGCTCCCCTGTCACTCTCACGTGCTTTTAATAACCCTTATCAGTATCTAGAATTATTCTGTTCATTTGCTCATTTTATTGTTATCTACCCCACCCCTCATCTCAACCCACAATGTAAGCTTTAAGCAAGTTTTGTTCATTGCTTTATTCCTGATGTCTAAACTGGTGCCTGGCATGTTAAAGGAATTTATTGACAGGTAAAGATATACAAGCCATATTAAGCTGATCAAAGGAGTATGTATCCACGATAGGATTTGTCGTCGTTGTTGTTAAAAAATACATCTGTACGCGTGTCTGAATCTGTAGAGTGAAATGGCTGGAAGGGCAGAAGCACAGAACTAGTGGCCGTCATGTCTGGAGAGACTCTACTACTAGTACTGATGTTCTTTGCTTGTCTGTATTTTGTTTTTTAAAATTTCTTTGACAAGCACATATTGTGTTTATTATAAGACAAAATAATAAAAGTAACCTTGTTATGATAAAAGAACACACAAAATTCTTTCTTTTAAAAAAATTCACAGTCTAGTTCAAAGCACATAAAGACCGCCCGAATCCTCAAGAATCAACATCAGCCTCTGCAACTAGCAAGTAACACGTAGTAAGTGCACCCACCAGCCCCATCCTGGGCATCGCAGGAACCCAAGGGCCACATCTGTGTGTATTTAGTCACAATAGTCTGCCTTGTTCCAAAAAAAAAAAAAAGGAACCGTTGTGGCTCATAGGAAGGTCCCTCTCTTATCACCTGTTGAGGGAGGGAGGAGACATACACAAGTGATAAAGTGAACCCTTCCCGTTTGGTGGCTGTGTCTCAGGCAGGTTCATATTCCCCTAGAACCTACGAAGGATTTGCCTGGAACATTGGTGCCCACTGAATGCTAGTTGGAAGAAACCGCTCAGCTTTTATGGTACCGCAACACGGTCCTTGATAAAATGCCAAGCAAAACGAAATGAGGAGTTGGTGTGTAATGAGGAGTACAGAGTTTTAATTTTGCCAGATGAAAAAGTTCTAGAGATTGGTTGCATAACAGCGCGAGCCGACTTCACACTACTGAACTACGCTTAGAAACGATTATGATGGTAAATTTCGTGATTTGGTTTTTCCCACAATTTTTAAAAAATATGCCAAAGAAAGCAGCACAGACCCTTGTGCTGGAAGTGTTTGGCCCAGGAGGGATCGCTGTGCACCCCAGGGGTCTGGGAAGACTTGGGGAAGGGGGACTTGAGCTGGCCTGGGAAAGAAGAGTAAAACCGGCTTCGACAAAATGAAGAAGGACAGTTCAGAGAGGAGGCGTAGAGGAGCCAGCATACAAATGTACTGGGGGGCGGTGAATAAATGGTTTGGCTCTGACCAACTACAGAGAACCGTTTAAGAAGGTCAGTAGTTGGAATAAGGGTATGAAGGGGGGTTGGGTCGGAATGTGAAAGGCCTTTGGATGCCAGGCGGAGGAGTCTGGACTTGAGCCTAGAGGCAAGGAGAAGAGAGGGAAGGTTTTAGTTTTGGGAAATGAGGTGATAAAAAGGGGATTTTAAAAACACTAATTAGCATTCAAATTAGAGTATAGTACACATTAATCTCAAACCTGCTGACGGGGAAGGAAAAGGAAGCACCCAATCTCCTAATGTGACATTCAGATGACAGCTATTGCTGCGACAGACAGAGTCTAGACCAAATAGGTCATCTGAAGGAGCTTTTCGGGGAACAGAGACCCCGGCCCCCACCATTACTGCGAAGAGATGGATTCTGTTCCTCTTGTCTCGTAACCTTTTCCCAGAGAGGCTCGCAATCTCAAAAGCACCTTTTTCTTCCCGGCACTGTAATGAGCTAGACAGTGGGCCGCAGTGATTCCCTGACTAAAATACAAAGTGCAAAGAAGGCTGGATTTAAACAATATGGCTCCCCCTATGCCAACAGGGCACCTCAGCCTCAGCTGTCCAGGAAGTACGCAGGCCTCCATAACGAGAGGGCGCACTTAGGCATGGCTCCCTGAACCAGAAAGAAGCCGGCTGCCCAGAGTCCCCCACCCCCAGCCAGCTCACTTGTCTTTTCAGGAACTGAGGACCAGAGTGAGCCAAGGGCCTGTCCCCACTGAATAAGCGACACGTGACCCCACTGGACCTGTCCCTCCACAATTGCTATAGGACGTTCCACCTCTGTTACCTAAAAAAAGGGAAAGCATCAGAGGTGACTTTATTTACTAGTTAACGCATATGTAGCAACAACCAGAAAATGGAGAAGCAAAAAGAGGATGAATGAAACGGTCATGGTTTAGCACATTATTTTGTTAACAAATATAAATGGACGCATACTGAACATATTACCTTAGAACCTCACTTTTTTCACTGAGCAATCCACTGTGAGCGTTTTTTGATGTAAATAAGTACAATTCTGCATAAACGATGCGTGATGGTTGCCTGGTTTTCCACAACATGGGCAATATGAGAGGCCACAGCCTGGTTAATGACTGTCCCCTTGTTTGGTATTTAGCTCGTTCCCAATCTTTGGTTATTACGAACAATACTACGGTGAATCTCCAGGAACTCAATAACCTCATCTCTAGGATCCCAGCGGGGGTGGCGGTGGTGGATGTATTAAAACTGTGCCATCAAGTCCTACTCCGAAGGGATATATATACCTGTAACACTTACTGAAGGAAAGCGTGTGACTTCAGGGAGCTGACTGAAATCTCATTTCTGCCAGGAAGGCTTCTCTTGTCCCCTATCCATCCAAAGTGCCTCCTCTCCCTTCCAAGGACTCTGATCTCCTGCTCAGCGGTCGTGCCCTTCGTTTGGCATTCCCCACCTGCCCGGCCTGGTCTTCGTCGTGTGTCCTTGTCTCTCAGTCATACCAGAAGCTGCCTGAGGGCAGAGAACACGCTGAATACGTCTTTGCAGTCCCCAGATGATGGCACCTGTGATTAGCACTCAATAATCTTTGTGAAGTTATTTCATTTAAAAGTCTGATGGGAAATAGTGTGTGTGGGGGGGGCGGGATCTCTTTTAATTTTAATCAGAGGTTATGGGTCAAGCCTGGGAATGAGGAAGAGGGTAAAGAACCCACCCTTCCTTTGCCCATCCAAAGGCACGGCTGGAGCTCAGCACCCCGCCTCACCTCCTTGGCCCTAAACACTCAAAGCTCTGGCAACTCAAAGACCAGCAGGAATAAATGGAATCATCTTACAAAGACCATCTAACACACGCTTTGCCAGCACTGCTGTAAGGGTGTCTGTCGAAGCAGTGAGTTGCCTCCGTCCCCAATCAGCACTTTCCATGCTCTTTCGGGAAGGAGGGAGGAGAACAGACGTTAACAAAGCAGACCGGCCCCAAAGATTAAGGGACAACAGCCCTGCTGAATCCTGGGCGAAGGACAGACGCAGCAGAGCCATTCTGCTATGTGGGGCATCATGTACCGAACAACAGAAAGAGATGAATCAGCCCCCCAGAGCAAGGGCTCGGTGGTCCATGAGGATGCCCTCCCTTTGCCCGTGACAGACCCTGGAATGAAGCAAACTCGCAGAAGAAGGTAGTAGGTGAATCCTATTTAGCAAGAAGGCAGACCTTCCAAGTACGGGCTCCCCCTAAATGGGCCTATGGGGTGCCATGGGCCAGATCCTGCCTGGTGAGGGGCCAAAGTTAATCCTCCTTTTTGGTGCTCAGTTACTCAGAACATTGTACATCCAGGGACACGAGGGAGGTTTTGTTAGGCGCCGGTGCTGCCCTAGACCTGGGCTAAGAGCAGTGAGTTATGTGAGAAATAAAGCATAGGCCCCGTCCCCACAGAACTACAACCTGGCTAGAGGTCTGAAGTTAGAGAGAGAGCCAGGAATAAAACGTTGTGTTTCTGTGTTGGTGGGCAGGGGTTGGGGTGGAGGTGGGGAATGGAGAGTCAAGAACTGGAGGAGGAAGTCAGGAGGCCCAGGTTCTAGAACGCTCTGCCACTGGGGAAAAAAATGACACAGCTTCGGGCAAATCACTTATCCTCTTTGGGCCTCTAGTTCCTATACTCAAAGAACGACACACTAATCTCAGTGCTGCCCACAAAAAAAGCTAACAGGTCGGAACATGGTTCTAAAAAAGCCTCAGAGGGCTGCAGAAATGTCTTCACTGTGGTCACTACTTATATATTTAAACCAAATCAGAAGCCAAGAAAGCCCTGGAAAGCCAGCCATGCCTCCACCTCAGGTACATTCAGATATTGGTCGGGTTTCCCGGCAGACCAGCCCCACAGCAGAGTCCCACAGTAACTGTTCCATAAACAAACGGGAGCCCCACCCAGCCGCGGACAGCAGCTCTCGGTGACTTGTCTCCCCCTTCTACTCTCCTCATCCCTGTCTTCCTCCAAGTCTGGTCTCCACCAGTGATGCGGCAAGAAGTGCAGAACTCAGTCACTTGCGGGGAACCTCAGGAGCCCCCCCCTCAGGTGGGGGAAATTCTCAGGAGGCCCAACCCTTGCTCTTGACAAAGCTGAATAAGAGTTATGGCTCAGGATTTCAGAATTAGGGAGTTACTAAAAAACCAACACCATCCACCATCCAGAGTCAAAGACATATACTGTCACTTGGAATATGGGGTAAGAACAGAGACACGCAGGAATGGGGAAGATAGGAAGAAGAGATAAGACGGGGGAAAGTTGAGGGACACGTAAGTTGAGGGAAAGTTGTTGACACGTAAGGACAATACTCAGTCAGTGAGGAGTGGGAGCTAGTGGGTAAATGCTCCAGCCGGGCCTCCTGTCAGCAGACGATTCCACGAGGCACCCTGTGATGTCCAGAAAGTCCCGGAAGAACCGAGTTCCCTTCGCCCATAGTAGGATCCCTAAGTACTACACCCTTGTGTTGGCCTTCCCTGCTGCCCTGCCTCGTCCCGCACTCATGCTGTTCCCCCCATTCCTGCTTCGTGGCGTTTCCTCTCCAATAAACTATCCGTGGCCAAGTCCTCACCTCAGACTCTGCTTTCAGGTGAACCCACACCAAAAATACCAGCCGAGAATCTGGTGCTCCCGAGCTGGTTAGAGAGTTCTGTGGTGACTTGGCATCTTTTATTCAAGGCATGACACATTACTCTGAAAAGCTTTCTCATAAATCTTGGCTCTCTGCTCACCACCAGGTCTGGTTACTCGACTGGATGGCAAATCGAGCTCGCCGCTGCCCTCCCAAGCAGGGCTCACAGATGGAGAGGAGGGACCCAAGTTTGCTGGGGCTCTGGGGCTCCTTGGAATCATTATTCGGGAGACAAGATTATGATACAACCTCCATTTCGTCTTCCCCACTGCACACCGTCCCATGCTGAGCTCTGCCAAACATCACCCCTTCCTGGAAGCACCAACAGTCTTTTACAAGGAGCATGATTTCATTTTGGAAAAAGGAGGAGAGTCGTAGGAGGGAAATCTCCCAGACGACATGGGAAATACATTCTGGGTGAGAACACTCTGGGGCTGAGAGTGTGTGTCTCATTCTGTACCCATTCAAGGAAGCCTGGGGAAAGACGACACGCACGTGTGCCACACACAAACACATGCATACCCAGCAAAATACACACACAGCCGTGCAGGAAGAAACGGTTATCAAAATCATCAGCCATAGTTCTCTCAGAGTAATGGGATTGTGGGTCACTCTGACTCTTTTCTTTATACTCTCACGTATTTTTATCATGCACGTGTAACACCCTTAAGTTTTTATTTGTAAAAGAATGACGCTTGTCCCTTGCACACTCTATCTGCAAAGCCCTAAACATGACCTATAAATGTCCACGTATTTGATAAGGGGATAATCTGGGACAGCAGCAGACTCCAGAGCTTGCTCCAGGAGGCTCTCAGACAAGAGATGTGGAAACACAAAATATTCTCGTTTATCGAGCATTTCCTCTCTCCGTGACTTGGTCTCTCAGAGGAAGTGAAGCACAGAAATACAAGTCAATTGCCTACACACCTCTGGGCCTGAACCCTGACGTCCGCCTTCCCCACCCATCTTTGCTTCCAGCTTCTGCACCTCTCCTTCGGTTCCCCGGGAAGAGCCAGCGGTGACCAAGCTTGGTATTCTGCTCACCCCAGGGCCTTGGGCACCCTGCTGAAGGGTGAGGGGCCTGAAGGGCAGCAGTCAGGGAGCCAGGAGCCCCTGAACCAAGCCAGTTGTTAAGTAGGCGTGAGAACCCATCAGCTGGAAACACCGAAGGCGGGCAGGCAGGCGGAATGATTCTGGGTGAAGGAACATTGTAAATGTTGTCACCCAAAATAGAGCTGAGCTGAACTTGGCTCCCAGGCACTGCAAGCCTCCTTCCTGCTCCCTGTCGGCTCCCTTCCGAGGCCTCAGAGATGCTCCCCAGGCGCCACACCTCCTCCTGCCTGCTGCCAGGATTAGCTCTGTCCGTGCTGCTCCTGGAACCTGGAGGCAGTGGGGAGAACAGCAGCTCTGACCCGGGGCTCGTGGAGTCAGCCTGGGCACAGGCTCGCTTCCCCCTGGTTCAGTGACCATAGGAATTCTGTAGCCACACAGGGAACTCGGGTCAGAGCAGACCTCCCAGGACGACTACACAGCCGCCCTTCTCTCTCCCATCACCTCCACCCTCCCCACTCCTGCACGCCCAACCTCCAGCCCTACCCTTCCGTGTTCCGGGAACCATCAGTCACCCAAGTCAGAAGCCTCAGCATTACCTTCAATAAACCCTCCCTTACCCCGCATGTCGTCGTTCACCTGCATCTACCTACCGTCCCTTCAAACTGGCTCTCCAGTCCATCCCCTTCTTTCTTTTTTACACCTTTTGTTATGCTTTGGGCTTCGTCATCTTTCCTGGATTACTGCAGGAGCTTCCGAACAGCCCTCCCTACCTTCGGGCCTCTCTAATGTCATCGACGGCTCCCACAGCACGGGGTACCATGCCCATCCCCTCTTCCGGCGCTTTATCGGGGCGCTCCTCACACCTACAGAGAGAAGTTCAAACTCGAACACGGCACTCAAGGTCCTTCACCACCTCTCGGTGACCTGCTTTGCGAGCCTCATCTCTGCCTCTTCCCCACCCCCACACCCCGTGTCCTGGCTACATGAGACCTCTCGGATTCCCTGGATTTTCTAGAGCCAAGGTGTTACGGGGCAGATGTTCCGCGCAGCCTGCGCTGCCGGTCTGGCTGAGGAAACCCCGCCTCAGCCCCGCTGCTCTTCGGGCGGCCTCGATGTCACAGAGGGCACTCGGCTCATCCAGTTGGTACAGCTTGTTTTCCTTTGGGTCATCACCACTAGGCGAGAAGAGCTTGAAAGAAGAAACTGTCTGACGTATTTGTTTGCCCTTGTACCCACCACTGGGCCCTACACAATATTTAATAAACATTTATAGCTCATGAGGATACATCAGTCATCTTTTCACACATGGGTATCATATTTCCCCACCAAATTCTAAGCAACGTGAAGACAGAGAGCATGTCTTAAAAGTCTTTTTATCTGCTTAACTACATACCATAATGCCTTGTATACCTCAGACAGCAACTGAGACATACAGAGCCCAACTCTAAAAGCAGGTATTCATTCATTCCGCAAGTATTTATGGAGCACCTGCTGTTTGCCAGGCACTATTCTACACAGGAGAGGTGTAGCAGAGAGCAAAAAAGACGAAAATCCTTGTCCTCCCGGAGTCTGTGATTTTAGTGGAAGGCGACAGACAACATTGAGAGGGTGAAGCAGTAAAATATCCAGGAATGTTAGAAAATGGTAGGAGCTAAGGTGAGAACACAGAAAGAGGGACAGGAAGTGACATGGGAGTTGCAACTGCAGAGAGGATGGCCTGAGAAGTGCTCGTGTTGGGGGTGACATCCGGAGAGTGCAGGAAGTCAGGGAGCAGCCCCGCAGATTTCTAGGGGAAGCACACAGCGCATAAAACCACAGAGCAGAGCTGACGCCAAACACGCAAGTGCAGAGGCTGGAAGAAGCCTGGCAGGTTCGGAAAACAAGGAGGTCCGTGAGTCGTGAAGAGGGAGGAATGAGGGGAGAAGGCAGAGCAGGGGTCAGAGGTAACGGACCAGAACATGCACGTGGGCCTTTAGTCACCTTGCCCTGAGTGACAAGGAGAGCCAGATGAGGCTCTGAGCAGAAGAATCGTATGAGCTGGCTTGTTTTTCGTTTTTGGGTCCATCTTGCGGCTGCGTGCACAATCGACGGAAGAGGGGGTAAGAGCAGAAGCAGAGAGACCAATCTGGAGGCTATTAAAACAACGAGGCAAGAAATAATGGCAGCTTGGATCAAGTGGATAATTAGGGAGGTGATGAGAAACAGGGAGTCTGTCAGTTGATGGGCACGATTGCCTGGATGGCTCTTGTCACCTTCCCCAATTCAAAAAATGTAAGGACCAGTCGTTCGGGTCAAACATCTTGGCGCCGAAGTGCACTGCTCCTCTCTCCTCTCACTCCTCACCCGGTCCTTTCACAAAGCCTGTATGCTCTCCCTCGAAATATATTCAGACTCCGGCCGCTTCTCCGCATCTCCCCCATTACCCACTCGGTCTAAGCCGCCAGTATCTCTTGCTTCATTGTTGCAATAGCCTTCGTATAAAGTCGGTAATTTCCTACTTTCACTAATTCTACTATGATTATGTCACATGTTCACCTTAGGGGGAGTCGGTGAGGGGTGTATAGGAACCCTCTGTAGTAGTTTTGCAAATATTATGTGAGTACCATTAGGGAACAAAAAACAAGGGTATAAAAACAACTACGTCACGGTTTGGAAGGAACTACTGCTCTTGAATGAAGACTTAATCAAGGAACAATATCTGCCTACAAGACTATGACTTCAGCTCTACTTTACTGCAGATAGTATTCCACGGCTCATAAATGCAGAAATAGAAATGCACCATCAGGCAAACACCACAAACAACTGTTGCCAAAAGAATCCACCAATGGATGCCAAAATTAGCAGTCAAAAGTTGGAGGAGCAAAAGAGTATGCATCATTTTAAAGTGTATCTCCAAGATACTTATTGACTCTAAGGGGAAAGATAGTAGCGTTCCAGTGGAGAGATTCGGCACACACCACCCAACCAAGTGATCCAGGTTACCGTCACCTGTAAGACGCCCTCGAGGACACAACCTCATTTCTGTGATAACTTCCTGTCAAAAAGGTGTAACTTCACTTCAGCGATGAGAAAAAAGACAATCCAAACAGAGGTTCATTCTTCAAAATAACTGATCATAAGATCATAAAAAACCAGGAGGGACTGAAAAACTTTAAAAAAAAATTAGAGGAGACAGAGGGATAAGAACTAAATGCAACGCAATGGATCCTAGGGAGGTTCGTGGAGCAGGAAAAGGACATGAATGGAAAACTGAGGAAATTTAAGGCGTCTCGTGCGGTGTACAGTACCGTACCGATGTTAACTTCCTAGTTTGGATAATTTTACTACGGTTATGTAAGATGGTAATAATAGGGGAAGTTGGGTGAGGGGTGTACGGGATCTCTCTGTACTATTTTTGCAACTTTTCCATGAGTCTAAAATTAGTTCAAAATACAAAATTTTAAAAGAAAGATTATGTCTCTAGATTTACCATGGATTAAACACCACCCCACAAATTCTGCCACCTTTCCCTTGGTTTTACTGCAGGACAAGGTGAATCTGATACTGTCTCAGGAAATGTGGCATTGGGTGGGTCTCCCTTGAGCTCTCTATGGGCAGAAGTAAGAATTTGAAAGGAAAGATCCCCAAGCTTTAAATATCCCTCTTCCCAGTAAGAGAGCTCCTCTTGTGAATATCAAAGGACCTGATGATGGAGGTGAAATCACCGTTAATGAGTACCAGTCAACAGTTCACCAGAGACCTTCACCTTCTTTTCCATCAGCCAGAGAAAGGTGGACTAGAAGCTGGCGCTCGCCCAGACAAGGTCACCCCAGCCGTGTGGCAGAGCCAACACTGACCTTCCTCCGAGTATCCGCCCCTATAACAAAGGAGCAAGCACTTGGTCTCAAAACCTCTTTCTCTGCCTGCATCACCGCCTGCCTCTGTTTACCTTCCAGTCCCCCAGGGACTACATTCTTAGACAGAGACAGCCATGGCAGGAGTGCTTTGGGTCGCCGAGACCAGAAGGGCCATCAAGGTCCTGCCTGCAACAGCACGGACCCAATATCTCAGGCGTCATGTGCCCACCCCATCGCCCAGTCTATCCCCAGCACCTCAAACATCTCGAGCGCATGTCAAGATGAGAAATTACACTTCCTGCACGTTCTTTCACTAAGAGCCCCCAGAATGCCTCTAGGTGCAGGTGAGGGGCAGGGAGGGAACGCCGTCACTAGTCAAATTACTTCTAGCCAGCTCCACCTCAGATGTGACCCTCTAAACCTTCCACATAGGCCGCTGGACTCCTACTCTAGAAAACCACAGGCTAAAGATGTCTAGGTCAGAGGCTCTGAAAATCAGTGGCCCCTTCGGAAGACTGGTTAGGACAGGGCCATTGGCGCACAACACCCCATTCGGGGGACCACGCCAAAAAGACAGGACTCTCAAAAGGCTGTGGGCCCTCTAGTCTTGGGTCTTCGTTCCATCGATAATTCTAAAATCCGCCCTGCGGCACCCGTCGTGGTCAGCACACGTTGTGCCCAGCCGCACCCTGAGCGCAGACCACCACTGTGCTTTTAGGGCTCTTGTGCAATGTCACACACAAAATGGGGATTGAACAGCTTCAGCAGGAGCCTGAGGTGTTGAAGAAAGCTTTTTTTAAGTACAGATTGCCCCAATTTGGCTCTCTCGTACACTGCTGGTATGAAATGGCACAACCATTCTGGAAGGCAACCGGGTAATATACACCCAAAGCCTTAAAAATGTTCCCAGCCTTTGACCCAGCAATTCCGCTTCTAGGAATGGTCCTAAGGAAATCAGAGCTGTGCGCAGAGATTGATGCGCGAGGTCGCTGCCCAGTATTAGCTCTTGTCGTAAGAAATCGACACGATCAATGTCAGAAACCAAACTCTGATTGAATAAAGTACGTGACAGTCATAAGATGGCCTTCTAGGTGTCTGTTAAAAGTCACATTTCCCAGGAACGGTTTGCCATATATTCTGATGTGATCCTGATTTCATCTCTGTGTGGCGTGGGAGGGGAGAGGTATGCAAATTAAAAATGTAGGAAGAAAATACACCTTAATGGTAGTTAACTCTAGGTAGTTGAGATGCTGACAAATCTTTTTAGATTGTCTTCTTTATACTTTAATGCTGCTCCTAAATTGTTTTCAACAAACATCTATTACTATCCTTATAAGGAAAACGGATGGCCCCATTTTATAGGTGAATAAACAGTTACAGAGCCTCATGGCCCTAGGATCTTCGGTGAGTCAGAAGTGAAACCAAAAACAGAGACCAGCATCCTCAAAGGCCTAGCTTGTGTCACAAGGTACCAGCGTGTGTGCGGCAGGACAGCGGTTCTTAACTGGGGCGATTCTGCCCCCCGGGGGCAGCTGGCACGTCTAGAGACATTTTTGGTTGTCCTAACTGCGGGGGGGGGGGGGGTGCTACTGCTGCTAACCATCGTACGAAGCACAACACAGCACCCCCTCCATGAAGAATGATTTGGCTCAAAACGCCAATGCCACGGTTAAAAACCTTGCGCAAGGGAGAAGGGAACCACAAATGTATTCCCTCTCCACTGCACTTTGAAAAAGCTTGGGTGGCTCAGAAATACATCAGGAACCTCCAACCTGCTTCACACCCCGTGCGAGCGGAAGGGCCTCCTGCTTCAGACGGGACCTGCCTCGGCAGTGAACGCGCCGGAGTGCAGAGCACCAAGGACGTTATCACGAACACGAAGCAACCTTCCACTTCCAGCTGGAGAAAAATAAATTGTATTTTTCTCCAGAGCCATAACGAACACCAATGGGACACAGCTCAGGATCAAGAACTCAAACAGGGGAGATGAGCCAAGGGAAGGCGGGGGCGGAAGTGGCAGACGGAGCGCGCGAGGCTGCCCAACTCAGCAGTGGAGGCCTGTCTGCGTGTCCTTCCTCTGCGTCTTCACTTCGGGCACCGTACGAGTCCCTGCTGACCATGCCAGACTTCGCTTCCAAGGATCTTTAGAGATACCAAACCCTGAGAAAGATTCTTCCCTCTCTTGGAAACCGTCCTCCATCAAAGGGGCCACCTGGACTTGGACTTACTGATGGGTTTCCAGGGGAGATGAATGTGATGCCAGCATTCCTTTCCCTGTGACCTTGAGCCCGACCCAGCAACTCACAGGACTCAAGAGCCGGGAGGAACCTCAACCAAACTCTGCCCTTTACAGATCAGGAAGCCAAGTCCCAGAAAGGCTGCATATCAGGCCCAAGGCACACAGCTCTGATAGAGCCAATACCTGAACCCAGGTCCTCCATCCATCTAGTCCTTCCCTTTTTCTAGTTATCAGGAAGTCCAGGGCTGGGGGACCACAGTCTTGTCAGAGGACGCTGTTACCCTCTAGTGACACTTCACATGAGAACAGGTGTGGAGGGACCCACGCAGGAATGTGGACACAATGGGCAGACGGTCATCTGTGTCTCCCACTTGGCCGCAGCCGCTGAGGATAAGCTCAGAGTCTAGGCAGAAGATGTGTGAGGAAGGCAGAGCTGTGTCCCACGACAAGTATGAGACTCTAGCGTCGCTACTACCATATTCTTCCAGGAGCCCGGTCACCCTGATTTCAGCCAAAACAAAAGGGCTCTGGTCCCCCTGGGGTTGCGACAGGCCCCTTTCACTGGATAGTGGGTCACTCAACTGTTCGTTGCACCTATTCAATAAATACTTACTGAGCACCTAGTCTGTGCCAGAAACTGAGCTGGGCACATGCTATTCGGGTCTGATCTGGTCTCTGCAAGGTCCAGCCCTGTTGTAGGTCGGCCTTATTCACGGATTGCTTTGAGATCCCTTACTCCTTGGCACTCCACGGTTCCCTCCGGTAAGCTCATCCTTACCCGAGCTAGCCCAGGAGGATCTAACTTTGGCTTGTGACCAAGGGAGCATAACCGAATGAAATTTATATATACTGCAATCAATTCCAGAGAGGTCAGCACTCAGTGCCAAATTAAACCCTACAAAGAAAAAGAATAGCCTATTTACCCCAGCAGCAGAGGGAAAATAATCTTCTGACAAATGATAGGATCAGAGACAAGACTGACGGGCTCAAAATAAATAAATAAATAAAAGCACGAAGACAGGAGGAGTATGGTAATACGGTTAGAATATGAGCTCTGCAGTCAGACAGGCCAGCCTGTACTTCTAACTCGCTGTGTGGCTTTCAGCAGGTCACTTAGCATCTCTGAGTCTCACTTCCCCATGAGGGGAAATGGAGGATCTAGATATAGGATAACAGCCACAGTAGCGACTTCCTAGGACTGTTGTGAGGACTGAATGAGGTAATGTGTGCCAAACAATTACACAGCACAGGTACAGCCTCAGTACCAATTCTCTCTGGCATTTGGGAGGCACTTAGAGCTCACCCTCCGATCTGATCCTACTCGCTCCCCCAGAAGATCCTCCAAAAGGGCATGCAAATGTCCTGAGGCTGCAGCGTTCTCAGCAGTGCGCAGGAACACCACTGTGTTGCTCCATCCTCTCAGGCACAAGGAACCCTGCTGGGGCCAAACGCTGACCTGGAGCCCAGGGCTCTCTTGGGCTCACATTCCCTGACCCAGGAGTCCTGGGAGGCTGTTCTGGAAGGTGGTAAGGCGGGGATGAAAGCCCTTACCACACCATCGTAAGTGGAAGCCCAGCAGCCCTCCGACACTGTGTGGGTTCACCTGCCTCGGAGACCCCTGGAGAAACCGGCAGTATCTCAGGGTGCTGCTGCCACCGCGTGGGGCTCGGGGAGGCTCTCGCCCACCCTGCCTCACAGTGACGCCGCCCTAAATCCGAGCCTGATCGCTTCTTCCTGAACAAGGCTGAAGCCTCTTCAGGCTAGAGCCTTGTACTCTATATTCCCCCTAACACTCTGACATCCTACACACGGGAAAAGCTTAAAAAAAAAAAAAGGCTTTAAACTAAATATTTCCTTACTGTCTGCAAACAGAGCTAGGAAAGGGTACCTCGGTTCACGGGTGCCAGCCGGGATGCCAGGCGTGACTCCCTGTCCCATCCACAAGAACACTGCCTTACTCCAGCCAGGACCCTCCGTGATCCAGGTGGAGAGCTTCAAAAGCATCTGACACATCCTTGCTCTCCCGGGAGAGTCTCCAAGACTTGTTCATTATCGTCTAAAAATCCTTTGAGTCCGGCTCCCCTTCTCAAGACCCCCTGCCATGGCCCCATTCAGGCCCTCCTCGCCCACTGGAGGGCGCTCTCTGTCACCCGGCCCTCCCAGTCCCAACCATCCCCCACACAGCTGGAGACCAAAAACTAATTAGGTCACTCTCCTACGGAAAAGCCTTCAAGGGATTTTCTCCCTGTACAAAGAGTAAAGACCCAACTCCACAGCACGGCACACAAGACCCTTCCCGATGGTTGTTCACAGAGGCATCTTCCAGCACTTTGCACACTTCGTGCATCGAGCGCGTCCATGTCACCGCCCGTGTTAGTCCCTCTTCCTTAAAATACTTCTGTGCCATCTTTCCTATTGTTGCTCATCTCTCTGGCAACTCCTCAGCCCTCCTTCAGGCCTGTGACGGCAGCCCCTGAGATGGCCCCTAAAGCTCCTGTCTCCTAGTATCACTGCCTGTATGCAGTGTTGCCCCTTCAGTGTGGGCTGCACCCAGTGACTCACTTCTACTAACCAGAACACAGCAAGAGGGACGATATGCGAACTTCTGTAGTTGGGTTATAAAAAGACTGCACCTTGAAACTTGCCCACTCTCTTACCCCCTCTCCCTTGCTTGCTCTGAAGGAAGTCAGGTGCCATGTTGTGAACTACCCTGTGATGACACCCATGTGGCAAGGAACTGATGTCTGTGGCCAACAGCCAGTGAGGACCTGAAGCCTGCTGATGGCCACGTAAGTGAGCCTGAAAGCCTCTCATGTCTTGAGATCACTGTAGCCCTGGCTGCCACCTTAACTGTAGTCTTGTAATAAAATTCCTACGTCTGAGGTTTCAGCCGAGTTACATCTGGATTCCTGACCCACAGAAACTGCGAGAAAACAGATGTTTGTTGGGGGCACCTGGATGGCTCAGTGAGTTGTCTGCCTTTGGCTCTGGTCATGATCCCGGGGTCCTGGGATTGAGCCCTGCATCAGGGTCCCTGCTCAGTGGGGAGCTTGCTTCTCCCTCTCCTTCTGCCCCTTCCCCCTCTCCTTCTGCCCCTTCCCCGCTTGTGTGTGTGCTCTCTCTCTCTTTCTCTCTAATAAAATCTTTTAAAAAAAGAGAAAAAAGAAAAAGAAAAAAGATGTTTGTTGTTTTAAGCCGCTAAGTTTCAGGGTAATTTGTTACGCAGCCATAGCTCATATTAGCTCAATGTCCCTCATCTGTTAAGCATTCCTCAGCACCGACTTCTGTCCCCTAGTCCGTCTACACTTCTTCCACAGCTCGTGGGAAAGAGCCAAATCCTTACTACAGCCCCCAAGGCCCGACATGATGATTCCCTTCACCTCACCTTCTTAACCTCATCGAGCACCCCTGCACCCACACCTGCAGTAACAGATCTTCTTTCACTTACTCGGGCGTGCCCCGGCCTCACGTCTATCCCTTTGCACATGCTCTTCCCCTTTTCTGGAGTACTTCTTCCTCTCCCTTTCCCTCGTTAACATCCATTTGTTCTTCAAAGTCCCCACACAAATCTCTTTCCTCCAGGAAGACTTTCCAGCCCCCAAGGCTGGGCTTCAGTGTCCTTCATTTGCACGGCCCTTCCCTGCACGCTTCCAGTCACAGCACATATCACATTATGCTTCTGACTTGCTTATCTCCTGGGCTCTGACTGCAAGCTCTTTGAGGGCAGGACACATGTCTACTACTCATATGTGTATGTATACGAGTCTTATCTTAACTTTTAGAAATGCCGTTACCCTGATCAAGTGGTCCTGCCGATGTCTCAGCTTCTCGGTTCCTTGAATTCTTCTTCTCCAGTGATCTTGTGCGCCTCTGTTCTCAAGCAACTGTAGTCCTTGTTGTCACCAGAAACTGCAACCCCGCCATGATATTGAATGTACACATCCCACTCTCCAACCACTTTCCAGCTCAGTCCCTCTAGGACTGGGATCCCAACAATTCTTTTATCCTAACAGAATCTCCAATCTATTGATGCTATCATCTTTTCACTGGTCCTCAGAGTGAATATGGTGCCCCTTCTGCTCTTCTTTCCCAGCTTACATTCATGATCAGTCTTTATAATAATTCCCCTTCTTCATTTTAAACCACAATCCTAGTTAAGTCCAACCCAGTATTTGCACCCATGCAATTGAATGCAGCTGGAGAAGAGCCCACAACCACAAGGGCTGGCCTCACTTTGAATACATGACCCTGATCCAAAGATGGGCCCTTACAGTGGGCCCTACATTATACTGTAACTCCCTAGTTTACTCTATTCACTCACCTAGATGACTAATTTTACGCCTTCTTTCTCCTCAAACCTCTACCACGCCTCCCTGAAACTCTCAGCCAATGACTCTGTTTCCTCCTTCACTGAGAAAATGGGAACAACCAGAGAATTTCCATAGACTCTCACCGCAGCATTGATGCGCCTATCAGCATCCACACACGTGAGTCTGCCTTCCTTCCTGTTACGAAGATGAACTATCCGTGGCCCCAGAGCCAAGCCCTCCGCTTGTACCCCAGATCTCCCCACTCCCCTGCTCTAGGACATCCTTCCAACATCTCCCCTCACCCTCCTACATCATTAACTTCCCCCTCTCAACTGGATCGTTCCCACCAGCACAGAAACACGATGTTAGTTCTCTCATCTTAAAAAAATAAATAAATAACAGAGTTTCAGTTTGGGAAGATGAAGTTCTGGAAATGGATAGTGGTGATAGTTGCCCAAAAACGTGAATGTACTTAGTGCCACCGAACTATATGCTTATTAATGGTTAAAACAGTAAATTTTACGCATATTTGACCATCACAAAATAATAATAAAACCCTCCTGATTCCACTTCCTCTATCAGCTTCCAACCTCATCTCATCCCCTCCTTTGCTACCACAATACTCACAGCCACCACCATCTCTTTCCCAGATGTTTGCTGCGGCCTTCTAACCGGTTTCTGTGTTCCCACCCTTGCTCCCAAAAGTCTGTTCTCAATATGGGAGACTCCGTGATCCCTTTCAAATATGCATCAGATCAAATAGTCCCTCTACTCGAAACCCTCCAGCGGATCTTGTTTTCACTAAAAGACAACCCCGAATCTTCACAATGGCCTACAAGGCCCTCCATGATCCGGCTCCTGTTGCCTCTCTAACCTCGGCTCATTCCACTCCAGACATATGGACCTTTTGCTGTTCCCTGAACATGACAGGCATGTTTCCACCTTAAGTGGAAGTCCATCGGCCTGAAATTCCTTTCACCAAGTTGTCCATATGTCTAACTCCCTAGCCGCCTTCAAGTCTCTGCTCTAATGTCACTCCTGTAAGTTAGGTCTGTCGTAACCACCCTACTTAAACCTGCAACCCACGCCATGCACTCCCTTTACCCCTTCCCATTCATTTTTTTTCTTTTTATGGTATTTACCCCTTCTAAACACTATTTAATTTACTTATTTATTATGTATAGTCGATATGATTGGTCTCTCCCCATTAGAGAGTAAATTCCACGAGGACAGAGATTTTTGTTCAGTATTCCAAACACCTGGAAGGAGTCCTGATACACAGGAAGAACTCAAATATTGCTGAATGAGTGAATAAGCCCAGCATAATGCTAGCACGCGATAAATGCCTACCAAATATTTTATGAATGAGTGAATGAATAAATGAATGGTCCATCCCTTAGCTACGAGCTTCCCATGGGCAGAGATGTGACTTACTCATCTCCACGTCCTCCATACCCAGGACAGTCATGGAGATTTAATGGTTAAATAACAGAAAAAACAAACAAACCTGAAAATGAGTGAGGGGAGACTGGAAATGTGAGGTGCCAGCATTCTGCGGTTTATATTCTAAGTTTCCTGCACAGCCACTCCCAGCCTGGAGCTTTCCATCTCTAGATCTCGCAGGATGGACGTCTCAGGGACTAGCAGGACAGGGTCAGGTAAACACGATGGAGGAAGGGACGCCGCAGGGCAGAAGGGCTTCCCCGCACACTTCCATGAAGGCTTCAGCCTCGGCCCGCACACAGCTGGAGGTCCCAGGCAGGCACACAGGGAGCCCACAAGTCACAGACACCAGCCAGGCTCCCAGAAGCTTTAGCTCCAATGTCAGGCTTCCAGGCCCCAAATTCGGATAACCTAGAAACTGGAAAATCAAGTTACTTCAACAAACACATCCCTTGTGTTTCTGCTTTCAGGGCTCCACATCTCAACAGGCGAGGCTGTTGTTGGCTCAGATGTCTTTGTAGCCCATCACTCATTGCTGCCCCCGGGGGTAGGGGAGTGCCGGGGCCCCCACAGCCGCAGCTGTGGGACAGGCTGCTTCCCACCGGCCACCCTCCCTCACAGCAGCGAGGAAGTGACTGGCCTTCCTGACTCCAGAGCCCTGCTCGCCACCTGGGAACGTATAGGCTGTCGCCTGTCTGAGAGGCGGGAAGGGGGTGCAGAAGAGGGTGAGGGCCAACTCGGAAGTCGGGCAGGAGGAGTTTGAACCCTTCCTACCTCATTCTCTGACCCTGAGCAAGTGGCTTCAGTCTCTGGGCCTTCATGTCTGCATATTTAAAAACAACATTCTGAACCAGCTAAGCTAACTAGGTGACTCTTATCAAGTGAACTACTAGTGACCTCTCTAACTTGACCTTCGGGAGGACAACACTGAGTACACCCTCCCTTTCAAAATCATCTTAATCCCCTCCTCCCCAGCTCACTGCCATTCATTCCTAAGAAGAACCAATCCTGGGGCCACCTCTGTGCCCCGCACTGTGCTAGGACTGTTTGAGTGTGACACACGCAGTCTCTGCTCTCAGACGCTGAGGGTCGAGCAGGGAGATAGATCTCTCATGTCAAGTGATGTCTTGGTTATAACCATGAGTAAGAACTAGAAAGATAAGGAAATGATAGTCTCATCTGCGAGCAAATGTGGCCTACCTGTCGCCTTGTCTGGGGTTTCAGAAAACCTTCCTGAAGGAAGTAACATCTCAGCAGAGTGCAGAAGGACGGAAGGAAGGGCATTTTGAGACAGGAAAGAACACATACAAATGCCCTGAGGCAGGAGTCCTGTCTCATCAAGGCCGGCGTGACCTAAGTGCAGAGTGAAGAGAAGGGGGCGGAGATGACATTGGTGATGTTGACACAGGAGAGACACAGGGGTGGCAGAGTGAAATCTGACTGGACGTGTGTTTTTAAAAGCCCACTATGTGGGAAAAAAATTTTTTTAATTAAAAAAAATTAAAAAAAAATAAAAGCCCACTATGTGAAGAATGACTCTAAGGGGCACAAATCGCTAATAAAAAGGCCTGTAATGAAGCGACGCTGGTAAAACAGGTGAAAGACGATCTGCGTTTGACATGGGCGATGTCAGTGAAGAGACAGATTCAAGAAGGATTTAGGAGGGAAAAGTAATAAGAAGGGGGGTGGGCTGTGTTCAGGTAAGAAAGAAGACAGTCCAAGTGGTTAACCGAGGGGAGGGTCACTTAGAGGTTTGGGAAGGAGGTGGTACTATGAGGGGGGCGGTCTGGGACAGGCGGGCTGTGAGATCGCTGTGAGATGTCAAACAGAGAAGATGAGTGTGACCTGGAGCTCAAAGGGCTCCAGCTAAACACACGAATTTGAGGGTCCTCGCAGACACATCACCGAAGGCAGGAAAGCTGCATACAGAGAGGCAGTAGGAGAAACAAAGAGAACCTAGGATGGAGACCGGAAGAACTCCCACATTCAAAAACGGGGTAGAAAGGAAAGAGCTGAAATGCGAAGGGATGGCCAGAGCTGCAGGAGGAAAGCGAAGGGTGACAGGAGGGCGGCAGAAGCCAGGGGCAGTTCGTGGGCTCGGAGCACGGAGAGAGGAGGTGAGATGGGGAAGGACTGTAGACGTGAGGCTCGGGGACTCGCAGTTCACTTAGAGCAGTTCTGCTGGAGTGGGGACCGGGGAGGACGCCAAACAGGGGGACAGGAGAGCTCGTGCAACAGAGACAAGGTGCAGGAACTGTTCTTCCAAGGAGTCTGGCTGAAGAGAGAGCAGAAAGCCAGGCGGCGCTGCAGGTGGGAGAGACGTCAGTATGCTGACAAGTGGATAGAGAGGATTCCGCAGAGATGAAGCGAGCGAAGGGACAGTGGAGAGAAAGGAAAGTGGACAGTGTGTGGATCCCGAGAAGGTGGGAGGGATGGGCTCCGGGGCCGTGCAGGCCTCAGACAACCAGGGCAGCTCCTCTATGCATCAGGAGGGAGGAGGTGAGGATGAGTAAGTATGCAAGTCAGTTTGGTTCATCCCTCCAAACACGCAGCCATCAAGTCAGCCGTGCTAACGCTTTCCAGAGAAAACCCCCAAAGCTAGAGGCCCATGCGTGGCTAGTGAGCAATGGAGACCCCAGGAAGCAAACAACCTCTGTGGGCCCCATTTTGACACCTGGTCTGAAACACACGCCCTCCTCTGCCCTGGGCTTGAATCAGAACGAGGCCAAACAGGAGCCGCTTGGAGCCGAGCAGTCTGCAGGGGATGCCAAGGGATCTCTGGGAGATGGCCCACATGTAACCAGGTCCAATCGGGGAAATGACTGAAAACAGCAATGGGGTAGAAGAGAAGTCATAAAGCACCAGCATACAGAGGGCTCAGATGGGCGTGTTTGGAGGGAAAACCAGCCCACTTCTTCCCCCGGTAACTTTGGAAGGGGCAGAGGCCGCCCTGCAGCCTGACAGCCTGAGCTCTTGTTTCACACGGCACAGTCCAGAGTGTGATGCCTCCCCCGCCACTGCCCAGGCCCCTGACCTCCCAGCTCCCTCCAGCCTGGACTCTGGGGCAGTTTCTCCAGTTTGCTGTCTTGTAACTATGGCTAGGACTCTGGGGCCAGAATTCAGTAAGCACCTCTTAGTTCAAAGTGCGCAAACAGCACAAGGATGCAAAGATTTAAAAGGACAAGTGCTTACCAAGGTCACAGGAAGCAGAAGACCAAAACACAGAAGCTGCCCAATCCCAGGTCACCACTTGACACTGCCCCCCCCAGATCCAAACCAACCCCCTCCCCTTCCAGGCCCTCCCCCCCTGCAGTTTGCTCTCTTTTGGATCCTTTGAGGCACTCTTTCCCTGGCCCACTGAGAGGGTCCTCACTGACAGCACTAGTGCTTCTAACAAAAGCTCATCCCCGAGGGAAAATCAACAGAAAAGCTTAATTCCTAATGAAGAAATGTACAAGGAACCTATTCAGAATGCTGCCTCCTGGGTCCCTGTCGCCCACGGTCCCCAAAGCACTGGGGAAGACAGAGAGAAGAAAAGGCGGGAACCTCGGGGAAATGATAGCTGACACTTAGCAGTTGCCTATAATAAGCAAATGACATAACAGAAATAAACACAGCTTGGGGGGAGAGGTGCTGCAAACGCTGGCCTCGCAGGCCCAGGGGCTCCAGGGAGGCACGCTGGGCTAGAAACCCCGTTATTTCTAGGGCACCACGCAACATCTGACCTGAATCGGGAGGCTCTGGAAGCAGAGGCCGGAGGGCCCATCAGAGGCTGAGCGACCCAGGACAGCTCCAACCAGGGGCATGGTCCCCAGCCCATTCCCAGGATCAGGCTGGGGAGAAAAACAAACCCAGAATTCTTCAAAGAACCCTGTCCAGTCATCTCTTGGACCCCCACATTAGCCAGGGGGTAATATCTAGGTAATCAGTACGTGCAAGTAATCCCCTTATCACCCTCTTTGTCTCCGGCCTGGCTCTGCCTGGAGAGCATGGCTTCAGATGAGCTCCGCAGCTCCTCACTAGTGTGGCCGGCCTGGAACTCGCCCGATTGTTCTGAGCCTCAGGGTCCTGGATGTGCCATGTGGAAGAGAAGGCCAGCCTTCCTAGGTGGTTGGGAGAATCGAATGAAGTAATGTTTGTGCAAGTACACACCCAGCAAAGGTCAGCGCCCCTTTCTTAGCCATCTTTACCTGAGCGCCTACGCGTTCCCGCAGCCTGCAGCAGCCGGCCCCCGCGCCTGAGCCACCGCCTTGCCATGCGACAGGAAGGTGGAAAGTCCATACCTAAACCCTCAATAAAAGACTGAAATCACCAGAGTCGGGGCTAAGAAAGAAGTGCTGAATTTGCCATTGAATCTGAAGATCTTGCGGAAGGTCAGACAACAGGAGCAGAACTCGTACCGAAGAGAAGCTCCCCGGAGGGTGTGGTGGTTGTCCTGGCGCGGGAAGGGTTTAGGGTAGGGGTCTGCAGGACAGAGATCAGAGACGCAGCTCCTCACCTGCTAACACACCAGAACCCAACACAGTCCAACCCAGGGTCATAGAAACCGTCCCATTAACCACAACACACTTCGCCTTGCACTTTTCGAGCAAGCGGGAAATGATGGCAAAATTGTCATTAGAGATTTTTTTTTTCTCGATCAAGAAGCAGGAGACAGGCCAAGATCAGGAGAGATGCGTTCCTGCCGAACTTGTGCCTGCAGAGCTCTGGGCCCTGAGAAAGGGCTTCCCGTGACAGCCAGCAAGATCGTCAAGGGCAGGGGGAGCGCTACAAGGGCGGCGGCAGCACCACGCCCCCGAGCATTTCAGCGAGATCTTCTCCGGCAAAGGTTGAGATAAAATAGCTTTTCATGTAGGAAAAAAGAGAAGAGTTTGTGTATGTGGCTCGTCTGCTTCCAAGAAAAGAGTCAGCTGATTTCATCACATCCACTATGCCATCCACTGTTGGCTGCAGCCTAGGCTCAGAGATGGTTCGTGTTCACACCGCCAATGGCATCGGCTACGTCTGCCTGAGGAAACCCCCCTTGCTGTGCCTCCGACCCCCGCTCCGGGGCCCTGTCCTGACAGTCCTTGGCGAGGGACTATGGAGAGCTTACACAAAAGGCGCTCTCAGGACATGCATCTTGAGGACTGAGCGAACGGCTGGTGGTTGTAATATTAACAGCTTGTTCTGATACAGCACTTTGCAATCTCGAAGCGCTTTCACAGACACGATTTATATCCTTGTTAGGAAAGAAAAGCAAATACCATTAACCCTATTTTCCAGTTGAGGAGACAGGCTCATAAAGGTCAGTCGTCCCAAGGTCACAGAGCTAGTAAGTGGCAAACTGGGAAGTGTGTGTGTGGGGGGGTTACAGTGACATCTCGCTCCTAGGACTGTGCTCTCTGTTTCCTGAAATGAAGTGTGAGGTCAGGAGCATGCCAGCATGTCCACTGAGGAAGTCCACAAACAGTGTCTGACCACTGTATTTTTAAGTTCGGTCCCTACTCAACGCTGAACGATCCTTAAAGGCCTAAAGGGCAATGGAATTCTGGAAGTCACTGCCCATGATGCAAGAGAGAGCAATCTCAACCACGTGAGTTTCATGCCACACAGGGAACCCACGAGTCCCCGAAATACCACCTCTGCACCGGTACCGTGCCTATGGTGTCAAAGCTTCATCCCTTCCTCAGTGCAGGCAGAAGGGGCCTAGGATCCCCGGTCTATATCTACTCAGGGAACAGCGACAATGAGAAATGCACGTACTCCAGGTGCCCGGGAGACCCCTGAAGAGCAGAGGCAGAGAGCCAGAAATGGTCTCCCAATCCGGGAGACGGACAACCACAGCCCACAAGCCAACAAGCCTTATTTTAGGAACTATTTGGGCTCATCCCAAAGGAAGAATAGCTTACAGATCTGCAGGCAGAAAACAAAAATGCTCCACCCTCAGCTCTCAGCTTCCCTCCAGGAGTCCTCTGTCCTCGTGGCATCAGCTACCCCCTCCTCGTTTGTATGCTGTGGGCTTGCAATTCGAGGTCTCCAATGCGCTCCTCTCTCATGGGCCCCCAGCCCTCTCTCCCTGCTCTCCAGCTCTGTGTTGCAGTCTCGCTAAACCACTTCGCATCCCAGAGCACACATTTACTGAGTTAGGTACTGGGCCCAGTGCTGGTCCCAAAATATGTTCTCAACTTTCTTTCTTCCATGATGTTATTCAAGCTTTGCTCTCTATCTGGAATGGTCTTCTCCTACTACCAACTATCAAAGTCCAACTTGACCCATCTTTCAAGGTCTATCTACAATCCCATCTCCTTGTTCAAGTCTTTTCTGGTATCTCTAACTACATATGCATTTGCCCCCCCCCCGCCCCCGTTTCTTTACGTGCTACTTTCTAGTAGCACAAAACTCAGTGCCCCTCAACAGTGACTAGACAAGTGCCCCACCCTTCCTAGAACTGTCCCAGCTCCTTTATGCTATATCCATCGCATGTCCATTTTTCTATTTCCTGCAAAGAACTCTGCACAAAAGAAGCATTTAACAAGTATTTGATGTCCTACTGTCTATTACAGTTTCTATTTCTACTTGGGTCTCCCATTAACAAGGAGGAGCCTCGAGGAACGGCCTGGGTCCAAAATGCTGGCTCTGCCATTTATTGATAGCTTCGTGATGCTGGCCAAATTATTTAACCTTTCCCTGCTTGCGTTTTCCCCTTGGTGATAAAGAAGATAATAGCAAAGTGCTTCTTTTATATGGTTATGATGAGAGCTAAATGAGTTAACATTTAGAAAGTGGTTAGTACAGTGCCAGGTTCATAATAAGTGTCACGTAAGTGTTTGCTAAGTAATAAAATCATTGCCAACTCATCATTTTCCTCCTTAAAATTACTCTTCCTCACAACTTCTCCATTTCTGCCAATGGCACTATTGTTTTTCCCAGCTTTCCAAAATTAAACCTTGACCCCTTTTTTCTGCTTCATGACCCCTTTCCCAGCTACCACCCAGCTCCTGATGAAATCTTACAGATGCTGGAAAGAAACTGCGTAGTTTACCTGCCTCTTTCCCCAGCTGCCATGGCTTCAAGGACTTTATAACTCCCTCCTTGATCTCTGGAACATGTATCTCTCCCCGACTCCAGTCTACTCTGAATTGTGCATATAATGTATTTGCAAACGTTCCTCCCTTCATATCATATCTCTGCACCAGTACCTACAATGGGGCCATATCACCTCCAGAACCAAGTCCATGCTCCTTAGCCTGTCTCTGGAGACCGTCTTTCATCTGGTCCTGCCCTGCTTTTCTAATCTTATCTCCCCTGTATCTCTACCCCAACCACACTAATCTCCTCATGGTCCGGTAAAGACATCTTGCTTGTCTCTACCTCTGTTCATATTGTTCTTCGGGCCTAGAAGCCTTTCCCTTATCCTCCTAAATCCCCAAAACCTATTCATTCTTCAAGACTAACCTCCAGTCCTAACTCTGTTCTGGAAAATTTCAGCCCCAAAAGGATCCTCCCCATTTCTGAATTCTATCGTCTGTTTTCCCTATTTGCAATTATTACATATCTTTTGCTTTATGTCCCGTGCTATTGATTCATGTTAATCTGACATCCTCAACTAGACTGTAAACCTCTCAAGAGTAAGATACATGACTACCAGACCTCTCTAGCTTCTTTCAAAGAAAATAACAATAAAAGAGCTGAAGTATATATCCGCCAATATTTGGTGGCAAACTTACCGCTCCTTTTGTGGAGGAGGCAGGGAGTGAGTGAGAATGGGACCGTGTACCCATCTAGCCAATCCTATATGCTGTGTTCACAGATGGTGCGGCAACCCTACCTGGGGGATCTGCCATAGCCAAAAAGCCTGCTCTCTCTGTTGACGAACGCCAACAATCGCTGTAATCTAGGCTGCCATATGGTTCACCCGGTCCTGTAGCAAAATCGGTTTCTCGGGGATTTGGAGAGACCGAGCAGGCCAACTCTCCTATCTACGGAACGGAGGGAGGTCACCTTGAGCTAGCCCTACTGAAAACAGGTAGGCAGAGTCTCCAAGGACAAGCAAAAGGTCAAGCAGATGCAAAACCCACATGCCCTGAGGCCCCAGTCAACGGAAACTACCCCTCCCCCGGAATCCAGTAACCTGGACCCAGTGAGTCTCCTCTCTCAAGGCTCTTGAGACTTCCTTAGAGGAACCCGCGGCCAGGCAAGGGCAGAGAAGAGGTTACACTGCCCTCCCTGGATGGAGAGAGCTGCCCAAAGTCAGAGTTTAACTTCTGTTTTCACAGCATCTGGTCCTGAGGGCCACTAACAGCAAAATATTTTTATCACTGAGCCAGCTGTCCTAATTAAGGAGGGGCACTCCCCATTTTCTGATCAACTATTTATCATTTTCCCCATTTTCCTTCCTTTGTGGATTTCAAAGGCAGGAAGAGGTCAGGCCCCCATCATCTTCCTAAATTGCCCCAATCCCTCCCATCCAATTATCACAATCACAGACTTAGGGAGGCTGCTCGGATTTGATACTCAGAATGGAAGACAGGGAAGTCCAGCTTCAAGAGAGAAATTCAGCACTCCAGACGTCCAGATTGTCCCTCAGTCTGGGGTTTTGCTAAAATTTCCAAAGAAAAGCTATAGACCCATGCAGGCTCTATTCTGCTGCCATGCCACTTACCTAGTTGGCTTGTAACACTCTCCTCCCCAGTCCTCACAGCTGAAGGAGAAACCAGCATCTGTCAGCTCAAAACAAAGCCCAGGGTACCAGCACGGGCTGCACGGGTCACACAGAATGCACTGGGCCGAGACTGGGCCCGAGACCGATTTCCAGGAAGGGCTCTCATCATTTAAAAGCAAAACAACCACCACACACCTGACAATGCCTGAACAGTCTTCTCTTCCTTGACTCTGGACACAGCGCAGACTCTCCCCCTGGCCACCTGAAAGAAGCTCCTGTCACTTCTGCCCGCCCGATTTCGGCTGCAATGCTGCCCTTCACTTGCCACCGACCACGTATGTCTCCATCCCCACGCCCCAGCGTCCCCCACTCGTCCGTGGCAATGCGGAAAGCTCTGAATACCAAGAGGACCCCGAATAAATCACTTGTGAGCAATAAGGCTTCTCTTAACTTTGGCTGACTTTGAACCGGCTCCCCAAGCTAGGATCCGTGGGAATGGCACATGGAGGTACCCTAGAGTCACAGAGGAGAAGAAATCACTTCTTCACTCACTCTCCCCTCAAGTAATATTTATTAAGATCCTATGACACCCCAAGAACCATGGGGTACGCTGGCGTACAAAACAGCCCAGTTCTCCTATCCCTGAATAATCTTAGGTACTTAGTCATCAGCACCCCCGAATAATCAAGGTGTTTCCCACAGAGGCTAATAAAATACAGACTCTAGTCCACATTTCAGAGATTTGGTTTTTATTGTTATAAACAGCAGCAACAATACTAGTAAAGAGTCCAGCATAGTGTTCTGTAACTAAACCAACCCCCTATTCATCTAAAGCAGCTGCCTCAATTTACCTCTCTCGTGTATCTCCGCCAACATCTAATACACCTAGGCCAATCTCCTTCCATGAACCAGATGCTTATTAAATGGCCAGTTCTAATCCTAAAGTAAAATTCATTCTCTCTTCAAGTCGTCAGGCAGTTGTTGGCCATCTGACTTAACTAAGGCACAAAAAAACCAAGTCAGATACAGACTTTGCTGCAGTTCCATCTCACAAGAAGCTCATAGTCCAGGGACCCCACACACAAACCCTGCTTCCCGATCTGACTATGCTAAATGATAGAACAGACCATCACAATGACAGAAGAGCAACGAACCGCTACAGAAACCTAAAGGATGCCACGGTTTCATTCAGACTAAGGGGACCAGAAAAAGCATTGAGGAGAAGTGGGGTCTGAGCTGAACTGTGAAGGATGAAGGGGCTAGCAACTGACTGAGAAAGAAAGGAAAAGCATACCAAGCCAAGGAAACAGAATGCACAAAAGCGCTAAGAAGACAAATGGAAAAGGTCTCCCAAATTTTCCAAACAGTCCATCCTGCTGCAGCGAAGCGTAAGGGTAGCAGAGTGGGCTGCGGGCTTAACGGCAGGTGGGCTCCAACTGTGAACGGCCCTGCATGCCATGTGAAGGCATTTTCACTTTACTCTGTAAGCAGTAAGAAGCGAATGAAGACTTCCAGATCCGGTGGACATAATCACTTTGTTTTCAAAAGCTAATTCCAGGAGAGAGAGAGAGAAGAGAGCAGAGACTCTGAAAGTGGGGAATTCCATTTAGTGGCTACTGTGACAGTCTAGGTGACACACAAGTACTCAACTAGAGCAACAAGAATGGAAAGAATTGGATGGAAGAAGCTTTGCAGTAGTAAAAGCTGTCAGGAACTTGACAACGTATAGGACACAGGGGATGAAGGTAAGAAAGGAACCATAGACGACGGATTTTGAGGTTCCCAATGGTTTGGAAGACTAGATCAATGCCACTCCCTAAGATGGGGGTGTCCTATCCAGCGCAGGATATGGTAAGGGATAATGAACTCAGTGTGAGGCATTTTGAACTGTCTCCTTTGTTAAGACCTCAGAAAAATCAAGAAGCAATGTCTCAAAGAACCTTTGAGACAGACAAAAGGCCCTCTTAAGGGCGTATCTCCCAGGTCCTTTCCATTCAAGAACAGGGATTCCACTAAACTGAAGGGTGTTGTCAAACAGCAGCCCACAGAGAGCTCAAGGTAGAGAAGAGCTTATCTTGGTCAGATTCGAGAGTGTGGCTTTTGTCTAAGGTAGTGAACCCCGATAAGATTCCTAGGCAATCCGTACATTTTTAAGAAGAAGTGTACTAGCAGGAACACGGTCTAAAAGGGACCACGCACTACCAAATGAAAAGCCTTTGGGCCGCCAAACATCTACGAGTAGGAAGCAGGCTGAGTGTACTGTATAGAGTTTTTATTTTCTATATAATATGATGTTTTGACATCTTAAAAACCCCTTCTGTATGGACAGACTGCACCATCAGGGCCAGCCACTTCTTAGAGATAGTGAAGGACTCAATCAGGAGCGTGCCTTTGATATGCAAACTAACCAACTCCGAGCCACACCTCTTCTATCTCCCCCTTAATCATCCCCGGACCAGGGACCAGGCAAGCAGGCACCAACCATCCCTATAGCTTAGCGTCCTGCAGAAATCTTCAAACTAGACAATCCTAAACAATTCACCCTGCCCTGGCTGTCTGTTCCCAGGGAAATCCCAATAAGGGCTCTGGCCTGTTGCTGTCTGTGCTTTTCTGCCTTGTGCCACCTGACCAAAACGTGGCACTCCTTCTTCACCCTGTGTGGCATGCGGTGACCCCTTCTCTAGAACCTGTGACTATAGTAACCTTTGTTTTTTTGTGCCCTTCCCGTGTCTCCTCTTGGGGCTGCACCAGACTGACCATCACCTGAAAGAACACAGAACACTGAGACAAGTCCTTAGCTGCAAACACAGTCCCTATCTTATGGAAAAGGAATGAAGGGGTGCTTGCGTGGCTCAGTCGTTAAGCGTCTGCCTTTGGCTCAGGTCATGATCCCAGAGTTCTGGGATCGAGCCCCACATCGGGCTCCCTGCTCACCGGGAAGCCTGCTTCTCCCTCTCCTACTCCCCCTGCTGTGTTCCCTCTCTCGCTGTGTCTCTCTCTGTCAAATAAATAAAATCTTAAAAAAAAAAAAAAAGAAGAAGAAGAAAGAAAAAGAAAAGAAAAAGAAAGGAAAGATGATTTAGAAGGCAAAACCAGGAGCCCACAGGGTACAACCAAGAAGAGTGGAGAATCATTCCCAGACAGTAGGACTGAGTCTATTCACGTGCCCGGCCGGATTTCAGAACTGCTAACGCACAGTGGCTGGCTGCTGTTTCCCCCCTTCTAAGTGGGAATATCTACTGCAAGGAGACATGACAGCTAAATGTGATGGGAGATTCTAGATTGGATCCTAGACTAGGAAAAGGCCATTAGCAAGACAACTGGCAAAATCTGCATAAGGTCTATAGCTTAGTTACTAGTAGTACATGGATACTATTATCCTCGTCCTGGTTTTGGTAAGTCCGCAGGGTTGTGTAATTTGGGGAAGCTGGCAAAGGGGTGTCTTTGCACTACTTGTGCAACTTTCTTGTAGGTTTCAAATTATCTCAAAACTTAAGCCACTCCAAAATGTTGACGTATTACCAATTTTTAAAAAGGGGCCTCGATAGCAGTTCCCCCACCTCTATTCCATCTTTGTACGGCAGTGAAGTGTTGGGGGGGGGGGGAGTCAGATAACTTGTTTCTATAGTTCACTTCTTCGAGTCAAGAGGAGCAACACTCAAGTTACTGTCCCCAAGGAAGTGACTTGGAGAAGCCTCATCTGCAACTACACCTGATTTAGAGGGTGAGACCCTGGCCGCTGAGCCTGAGCCTGGCGCCATAATAGAGGAGACTTTTTTGAAGGAGGAAGATTTGGGGTGAGGATGAGCGTATGTTTCATATCACTAGCTTGTGACCAGAAAGCACACCGTAGGAGCGCCTCGGTGGCTCAGTCGGTTAAGCCTCTGACTCTTGATTTCGGCTCAGATCCTGATCTCAGGGTCATGAGATTGAGCCCCGCTTTGGGCTCCATGCTCAATGCAGAATCTGCTTGGAATTCTCTCTTTTCTCTCCCTCTCCCTCTGTCTCTCTGTCTCTGTCTCAAATAAATTTTAAAAAGAAAAGAAAAAAAGAAAGCAGACTGTAATGGTTTCAAAACATATCCACCAAGTCTTCGACAATCCCTCCACCAAGAAGTAGTCTCATTCTGCTCCCCTTGAACCAGGTCAGGGCTTAGTAACTAATTCTCCTCTAACAAACAGAACGTGGTAGAAGTGATTTCTGCGGCTAGATTATAGAAGACAGCTCAGCCTTTGCCTGGCCCGCTCCTGGGATACTCCCAGGCAAGGTCCCGGGCCCTTAACCCCCGCTAAGCTCCCAGATGAGAACAGCCAGCAACAACTTCTAGACATGTCAAGAGGCAACTTTGAAGTGACCCGGTCTCAGCTACCGTCTGACTGCTCAGCCACCCTGTGACCAGAAACGGCATGAAAGATACGACCCTCCTGGCTGAGCCCAGTCAATCCCCGGGCCTGTGAGAGATAATGACACAGAACTGTTGCTGTTTGAAGCCCCTGCACTTGGGGGCGGTTTGTTAAGCAGCAAGAGATACCCGAGACGGGGTGCCCCAGGCAGCTGGAAACCAAGACTCAGGAAACCAAGCGACTCTCCCAAGTTCACAGAGCTGGTGAGGAACAGAGCCAGGATTTTAATAACTATCAGGCTGAACCCAAAGCCAGTTTCTTTCCAAACAACAGACACATCAATAACACTAATGGCAGCTAGCCTGCCCACTTCTTTCTCCAAGCGGGCACTTTTCGGAGCACTTTACACGAGGAACTCACTGAAACCCTACCCCAATGTCATGAAGTAGGTATTATTAGTGGCCCCATTTTCTGGTTGGGGAACCTGAGGCAAAAAGAGGTTAATTAACTTGCCCAAAGCTATATGGCTAGTAAGTCACAGAGCCGAGGCTCGCCCTCCAGAGTAACCACGACGCAGCACACAGTTGAAGTGGCAGAACAGCCTCCATACGTTGAGAGGAGAACCAAGGACCCTTAGGAACTGTACCCTTTCCAAGGTGGTCAAAAGAAGAGCCAGGGATGGAACGGCAGAAGGAAGTGGGAGGGGAAAGAACCAAACACAACACGCACAACATCACTGAGGAAGCCACGGCAGGAGGCACAGAGCGGCTTCAGGCTTGAAGGGTGAATGGGTCCACGGCAATTCAGCCACAACCCTTTCCCCAAGCTCACAGCTGTCCATCACAAACCCTTCCAGAGAAAGGAATCTTTGACCCATAGAAGAAAGAGTAGCACCCACAGAGGATTACCCTCTGAGACATGGGGCCAGAGCAGCACTATTGCGCATGTCCACTTTCCTCTTAGATGACAACATGCATCAGGGGCTCAGTTGGTTACATGTCTGACTTCAGCTCAGGTCATGATCTCAGGGTCCTGGGATGGAGCCCTTGTGTGTGTGTGTGTGGGGGGGTCCCTGCTCAGCGGGGAGTCTGCTTCTCCCTCTCCTTATGCCTCCCTCCCCGCTTGTGCTCTCTCGCGCTCTCAAATAAATAAGTAAAATCTTAAAAACAAACAAACAAAACAATAACAACATGCACTCCTCCTGTGGAATGACTAGGCTATTATTTAACTTCAGAGATGAGAAAAGTAAACTCTTGTACTTACTTTAAAAAATATATGCTTTGCGAGCTTGGCCCAGTGAAGACCATCAAACCTCTGGGACCTTTTATCCACTTGATGTGATCCCTTCACAGACGAATCTAAAACCAACGTCTTTAATCCTTACTCTGTACAGCAAGCTCTAGGCCTAAGGCTCACTGACCTGAGGCTGTGAGGCTGTGACACCACACAGAAGAAGCAGGGAGCCCACATCCCGTGTGGGAAAAGCAGAAGCTGTGGGGGGGAGGGGGGAGGAAACTGGCAGAGGTGAAAACAATATTCCCAAGGGAACTAGTCTCAGCTCCAGCTCCCATTTGCCCTCTCAGGTAGAAGAGTGAATACCACGCAGAGCAGAAACCTACTCAGATAATTTGCATAATGAGAAACAAAGACAGGAAGCTCTCTCCCAATCTGGGGGCTACCCATGTGCCTCCCTTCAACTTACAAGTTAGATTCTTTTCCAGTAGCAAGAAGCTTCTCTCAGAGGTGGTATGTTTTGCTTGGCCTAGAGGATGATTCTACCCTGGCTCCACACCCTAGGATCTTCTCAGTAATGGCCTGAATCACTTGGGTCGAGCCCTGGGAGGTGCCATCCGAAAGGATTACTACCAGTACTTGGCCAAGACAATTTAACATGCACGTCACTAGGGGATCCCGTGAATGTTACTATCTCTTTTAGAGAAAGCATTTCCTTTTGCAAATGAAACCTGTAAGTATGGGAGAGGCTTTCTTGGGAAAAAAAGACAAAAAACCCCAAAAAAACAACACCATGTTTTATCCAAAAGAACTGGACTTGAGAGAAACTCAGCCAGATTTGTCATATGTGGTTCTAGCCTCACAGGTCCCTCTCCCAGGCCTTGTTCATTGTCTTTCCACCAGGTCCATCAGACCTAAAGTCAAAGGAAGGGTTGAAAAGTTTGCATTAGAAATTTCTGGAAACTTCTCTGGTGCTTGGGACTAGGGACTGAGGACCGGCTATTACGATGGTGACAAAAGCAAGTATGACAGCAGACCTAAGTAGGGAGTACAGAGGGGTAAGGTAGGAGAATTGGAACCCGTGGTAAAGGGTTCTCAGAAGTGAATCTACATGAATAGACTATGAAAAGGAAACCAACTAAGAGTAAGCAGTCAGACAGGCTGCCTTTGGAAGCCCCAGTGTCCTTCGAAAGAAACTCTTCACTTGGTGGGCCTTAGCTTCACTCTATGACAGCTGGATCACGTTGTGGTCTGAGACTCATTTCTTCTTTTTAAAAACTTCTTCTTCTTTTTATTATTTTGTTCCTGAAATCCAATCAACCGATGACAATACTGGGAAAGCTGCACTGCACGCAGGCCTGCTGTTCTTTTTCTCATTCAGAGACGGGAAGTCAGACATGACAGATCTCCTTAACCTACCTGTTCCATCCTGACTGATGAATAAACTCTCCTCTCTAAAACCTTACAAAGTTCCTCCAAAAGACCGTCCCCGATTGGGCAGCGTTTGTGACGTTCATCACCGGCCTAAGGAACTGTAGTGAGCCACTGTACTGAGATTACGCTCATGGCCACAGGCACCACTGGAAGGGACTGAGCCGAGGAAGCTGCGTGCCACAGCCTTGTGCAAAGTGGTGACAAGTGGTCCTTAGGCACTCTGAGCTAGAAGAGCACCTCCTCTTGAAAGCCACCCCCAACCCTCCCCCAATACATTAGCCAAGCAGACAGAAGAAAATGCCTCATTTCAAGGATATGGTAAAGGAGGAAAATGCCAAAGAGAGACAGGAAGAAAGACTAAGATCCCACTCCCCACCCTTTGAGGAAACAACCAGTCCTGGCCTCAGACGCCGCCAAGCTGCCTACTGGGCAACGGGGTACAACAACACCTAATTTGTGGTCTCCGCTTACTACAGAAGACACCTGGTCGTACGTCTCAGCCCTCGAGGTATTCAGCCTGCAGCAAAGTAACCAAGTCCAACGGGACACTCCGGTGAGAAACCCGAATGGGGAACACCCCGAAAGCTCCTATGGCAAAGTGAAACTGGAGAATTTTTTGCAGAATGCCAACTAACCAAAAGACAGAAAGGAAACACAAGCCAAAATATTAACATGTGTGAGGAAAAGCACTCAGTCATAATTCTAAAATTTGAGAAAAGAAAAGAATTACCTGTAACACGCTATGAATTATCAAGGGAAAAAAAAAACTGAACAGAAACATAACAGATTCTGCCCTTTATCAAAATGTCTGAGGATACTTTCTACAATTGCTCTAGTCCCTTAGTGTGGGCTGTCATCTGAGGAACCTTGAAATTTATCCAGGGCAAAAGTAGTCAGTAGAGAAAGCAAAAAGGCCCTCTCACTCCCTTCTTTCTTGGCAATAGCCATTAATCAAATATTTACTTTATCATATGTTAAGTTACTGCCCCTAAAGATCTTACAATCAGGTGAAGGAGATAAGACACGGACCCATCAAAAGGTAACTAACAATGATTGGCATTAAATGATAAGTGTCATATACGTGGTATAGGCCATAAATACTAAAACTCTAAGAATAAGAAAATAACAAGGAGAACTTGAGTTTGGGGATGCGTGTCCAGCCCAGGATCTAAGGGTTAATAATACCCGACAAATATTTAGAGGAAGAAGCCAAAGCGAGGAGTCTCTGTCCTACAAACATTTTAGGAGCAAAGATTCATACTTTCATCAGGTTCCACACATCAATCAATTAAGTAAAATTAAAATTCAGCCCCACAAACTCCAAAGATGCCACCTGTTTTATGCCCACACCTTTACCCCTCTGACCTTGGTCAGCCATGAGATCCACACCAACCCAGTATAGAAACAAGGAAAGAGAGACTATGAGTGATGCAGCGTGAACCTATGCCCAATGCTGGAGACCCCCAAATCAAAGCAGGATGAATCAGGGACCTGCTTTCTTGAAAGAAAGAAAGAAAGAAAGAAAGAAAGAAAGAAAGAAAGAAAGGGGAGAGAGAAAGAGAGAGGAAGCAGGAGAGAAGGAGAGAGAGAGGAAGGAAGGAAGGAAGGAAGGAAGGAAGGAAGGAAGGAAGGAAGGACACTTTCAGCCATTTTCCAGGGACTTTGAGCAGCTCCTCCTAAGAACAGATGAGACCAGTGATAGTCAAAGAGCACGCCTGGCAGGATTCCAGATCTTGGACCCTTGGTTGACCCCACAAGCATGCTGAGATTTTGAAAGGGACACTTTGGAGTACGGATCTTAGTCATTCCATTTGTGAAACAGAGAAAAGCAGTATCCATCTGTAGGCTTCTCGGAATATTGACCAGCAGAGACCCAGGGATCCATGATTATTGAGAGCCTACTTGGGACCTCCAGAGGACCAGCATTCAGATCCTGAACTCAAATGAACTTCCCGACACTGAAACTGCACACGTAACCCACTCTCTTCTCATCACCACCTCCACCAGCCCAGCCCAGGGACGCTCAAGCTGAGATAAGTAGGAACATCTGGTTAAAAATATAGTGGTTGGTGAAAATTTCCCCCCTTGCCTGCCTGCAGTCCCCTTCTAGAACTTAAAATTTTCACTTACTAGTCTTCTTGCTCACTTTGGTCTAGTAAGATTTTGTTAATAATTAGCTATTTTCAAACATTTATTATTGGGTTCTGTGTTAATCATTCTACATGTATTATCTCATTTAATACGAACAGCTATCCTATTAAATGCTATCATTATCCCCATTTTATAGGAAACTAAGACACAGAAAGTAATTTGCCCAACATCGCCCAGCTAGAAAATGCATAAGCTGGCTTCCAAATCCAGGCCCATGTGGCTGTAAGGCCCAAATTCTTAGTCTTTACACCACACTTAGCGGACTTTTTTTTTTTTTTTTTTTAAAGGAAGGGCATGTATGAAAAACCTTCAGCTAACGTCAAACTTAATAGTGAAAGTCTGAATGCTTTCCACCACGACTGGATCAAGGATGTTTGTCCTCACTACTCTATTCAACACTGTCCTTGGCAGTCCTAGCCAGTGCAATAAGGAAAGAAAAAGAAATAAGGGCAAACAGATTAGAAAGGAAAAACTAAAACGGTCTTTTTTTCACTGACAACTCAGTCATAGAAAAAAATCCTTAGAAACCTACCCAAAAGAGTTACTAGAACTAATAAGCAAATTAATTAAGGTCACAGGATACAAACTCAGTATTTTATAAATTATCTTTTTATATGCCAGCAATTAATAACTGGAAAACAAAATTAAACAAAAATACCCTTTACAGTAGCATCCAGAAAACAGGAAATACTTAGGGATAACTTTAAGAAAATGTGTGGAGGACCCATCCACTGATAACTACAAAACATACCTGAATTGCTTTTAATTGTAATTACTTACGTAATTACAAATAAAGTCATCAGCCTAGCATTCGAGGCAGTTGAAAATATTACCCACATCTACTTCTCCAGACTCCTTATCAGTTCTCCCTTTCATCCTGGTTATTTTGTATACTCTTAAGTATGCCCCTCTGCTGAACAGAACGCTGCTCTCTCTGCATGCAATCAATTTAATCAATCATTTCATCTCTCTCTATCCTTAAACCACATCTACCTCAACTATCTCTGAATATTCGAATCCCATCTCAAACTACCTCTGCAAGAAACTTCCTTTAATCCTCTAAATATGATCTTCTTTTCCTCCAGCTTCCCTTGCTCCCCAAAGCGCTATGCTGGTAAATCTTATGGCGTTTATCACATTTTGGATTGAAGTGCCGCTCTACCTTTGTACTTCAAGATTGTAAATTGCTTGATGACAGGGACTGTGTCTGATACAACTACCCTGAAATACCTAGTTCTTTAAACAGAGCACCTATAGAAATACTTGTTGAAGCAAAGATTTGAAAGATGGCATTGAAGCAAAGCTCTTTTAGCAATACAGCTTCAGGGATACCAAAATGCATCATTGTCACAGTCGAAATAATGATGTCCTGACTCTCCCAGGGGCTGGCCCCGGTATTAGCCATGTGGTAACTCCCCTCTCACTCAGTTCTGAGGAATGTTAGCTCAGTTTGACTTCAGTTAGTTGGACCAATATCAAGATCAGGACCAAGTAAAACACCCTAGCCTAAAGGACAAAGACAGAGCCTCAGTTTGAATAAATAGCTCAGGGAGGGAAAGAGGAGCAGGAAGTCAATGTCATCAGCACAAAGCAGGAAATCTATGAGAGCAGAAGAGAAGCATTAACAATTTTGCTTCTGAAGACAGAATACAAAGTAACCTGAACATCACACCTTGGGGGGCTGTGTTGCTAGTAGAAGACGGGAACCTCTAGGATACCCTGCCACTCTGAAAACATCTGCAAGGGGAAATGGAATATTAACCACCTCCAGCCCAGCCCAGCCCAGGAGGCGGGCGGCACAATCAGGTCCTGAGCGGAGGCACAGGGAGGAGCTAACCGGCTCTGTCCCAGAGAAGGTCCCTGGAGAGGCTCCCTGGATCTCACTCTGAGCACAGAGTGGGAAGGGAATGTTGCTGCAGAACGGAGCTCACATGCCACACTTGGCCAGTTGCAACTAGCCAGGGAAAGAAGGCTCCTTAACTTAACCTCACTTCATAATTATCAGAAAATATCACAGCTGATTAACAACAAATGCCTTCCATCAGTGTGAATCTCTGTCTTTTGACCCCAGATTGGCCAAAGCTTCCCTCTTTCAGTACAGGATGTCTCTTGCACTTCACCCTAACGCCTTTTAATCATCCTCTGGGTTTGCTCCGGTTCTTATAGCCTTACATGGAGCTCTACTTCACCAACCTTCACCTGTGCGCACTGTTGTTTTTAAAGGAGTCTAGGGGTGCATCTGGGTGGCTCAGTTGGTAAAGCACCTGCCCTTGGCTCGGGTCATGATCCCAGAGTCCTGGGATCGAGCCCCACATCGGGCTTCCTGCTCAGCGGGGAACCCACGTCTCCCTCTCCCTCTGACCCTCCCCCTGCTTTCTCTCTCTCTCCCCCCACCTCCGTCAAATAAATAAATAAAATTAAAAAAAAATAAAGGAGTCTAATTTCACAGACTTGTCAGAATTCAGCAGTTCCACCAGCCAATTCACCTGCCTTCCCCAGTTTTCTAAACAGTTCCCTACTTCATCTCTTGAAATTCATAAACTGACTTTATTTCTATGTGCTAATTCCAATAAGTGAGTAGGAAGGGAGGGTTAAGTTCTAGAAACAAGTAAGACAAAGTCCCCATTTCATACATATCCATCCAAACTCAAAATCTGGAGGGAAATTTCTTTCACCTTTGGTTCAAATTATACTACCACCCCTTCAGACCTTCAAAAGAAAGACCCCAGAACCAGTTGTTGAAGACAGCACAGGGGAAACTTCACTGATACTGTCATTCCTTTTCCAAAGCAATGTGCAAATTGCCAGACGCCACGAAGCCACCCGGATTTAGAGGGTTAAAACTCTCCACTGTTGGATTTCCATATTTGCTTTTTTCCCCCTAAGTATTCAAGTGGCAATTCCCTGACACTCTGAAATTTTAACACTGTGTTCAACCCGATTACCTTAAACATACTTCAAAGTAGTCTTCAAGTGGATAATTCCCCCTAGAATTGTACCAGCTGTATGGCAATGCGGTCAAAATGAAACTCTTCGCAACTGGAGTCTTCGGCTTGACTTCTAATGAAAATCAAAGCAATCACGCACTGTGGGGTTTTCTCTTTGCACATATGGAATCATGTGATTTTCCACGTGGATTCTGTTGTGAGATTATCAAAAGGGTGAAACAGTAGGAATTGTGGTGCGGGCCCAGCTGCCCTAAAGCACAGGGACAAATCCTTGCATTTCTCCTTTGAGCATGGCAGTGCAGACTCCTCACCAAATTCACCGTCACAGAAAACTTCTTAAAGACAGAGTATCTGAAAAACAACTTGGTATTTTCATTCCTGACCCTAGGGTTTTATTTGTGAGGCAGGGTAGTGACTAAGATCTTGGGTTAAGTTAAATATATATATATATAAAACTTGGGAAGAATTTACCATAAAATTGACTTAATGGCAAAATTAACATTCTCCATCTGTTAAGAGAAAAACATAAGACTACTTTGACAAACATTTTGCTCTTAGAGAAGTACACATTTCAAGAATATGTTAGCGGAGGACAGGGGTGGGAGGGAGACTTTTGACCATATATTCGTATGCACTTTTTGAATGAGGCATATAACTATATTACACATTCAAAAAAGTAAATACTATTTTCTAAAGGAAAAAAGAAAAACCTAAGGATGCATTTGCTATTAGGAAATAAAATGAACATGTCCTAGATGATAAAAGATGGAAAAGAGGATTGGGACCAAGAAGTTAGTCACCTAGTTGGTTAATATACCACCCTCTCTAGCTCCCAAAATATTTGTTAATTCGAACTGGACAGTTGTTTTATTTTTGTTTATTTTTGTTTTGAGGATGAGGGAGTGGTAATCTACTCTCCAAAAAAAAAAAAAAAAAAAAAAGTCCTCTCCAGCAAAACCTTTATTCTCCGCTTCTCAAATCCCATTAACACTAATCAGCACAATGATTAAGCACATTGTGGTTAAGTACTCTAGTTGATAACGACTCCTTTGGAAAAAAGGTTCCCATAGCGACAGGTAAAGGCTATCATCAAACTCAGCTTTTCAGAACGCGACTTGGTGTCACAGATGCGAGAGTTAAGATTGTTTTAGTATTAATCTGGAGGCTTGCTTTTTTAACTTCACTTGACTTCATCCATTCAAAAGACACTTAAGGGAGAGTCCCTGTAGACACCAGGCCCAGTACCAACAACCGGGGCCTGGAGAGGTAGGAAAAAGACCTCAAAGATAAGATATGGTTCCCGCCCCCAAGAATTGCAGTCTGCTGAGGAAAGCAGCCACCGAAAGAACTACTGACATTATGATGGTGATTCTTCCCCTAAATCTATAACCAAGCCTCGTCCTCCCCCCTAGGAATGGTCAGTTTCTAGACTAGTTTCACTTTCCCATCTTCAAGCTGCAACACAGCTGGGTTTCCAGCTGGCTGGGGAAGAAAAGATTCTTTAAATAAACAGCATTTTAAAAATATGCAGTCGCTTTTGCTATGCTGAATTTTGTGAACCACCTTCCTCAAATATGTGAATCTGGTTGTCAAATTAATTAAAAACTATCCTGAAGGATGTAAAGACCCCCCGGAATACACCTTTTCCATCTTTAACAACAAAGAACACTATACACTGGAAGAAAATGGCAAATCAGGGAGTCCCAAAGGAAGAATAATTTTTTTTTTTACGCTATCTACTGTGTCTATGCAACAAGGAAACGGCTAAAAACCATATATATAGTAAAGCAACAAGATAGGGTGTGATTATACCAAAATATACGCAACCACCATTAAAAATGCAGGACTATTTGCAGAACAGGATGCTTTTATAGCATTGTACAGAGTTGCTAATCCCTAAGACTCCTTTCTCACTCTTTTTCCTCTCCTTTCCACAGAAGGCACAGAAAACACCTCCCTGCATGCAAGCTTCTCAGAAATGCAAAGATTTTACTCAACTCTTTACCACCAGAGGTAGTAGTTTTGGGTGAATGATACACATGAGATCTGTAAAAATACCCCTCTGACAGATATTGCTATTCCAGCCAGACTTCACAGGCTTCAAATCAATATTAGACAGTTGCAGTGAAATTAGCCATTCAGGAGGACCTTCTCGAAAGGGTCCAGCATGACCCCTCACTGATGCTACTGAGGCAAGTGTTAACTTTTAACCTCAATATCCCTCCATATGATACATTGTCCCAAAGTCCTAAACCCACGAAATACACCTTTCTAGATGATCTCCCTAGGAACCACAGCTCTCTGAATCCAGACACATTTGGAGCTGAAACTGGCTAAACAAAGTAACAGTTCAACCACAGTTGCTCAATATAACGGGCATGATGACAGTTTCTGAGTGCCAATTTCCCTATTTTGCAATGGGCAAATCTGCTCCAAGGAGAAAATGTTCCCAATGACCCTGTGGCCCAGAGGGCTTTCTTTAGAGATAGAAAACAGAAAATGAATTTGTTAGTTATTTCCTGCTGA
>NW_024426663.1:53846421-53863245 GCF_017311325.1 Ursus maritimus | reverse complement strand
ACAAGGAAGGTGTTGTGGTTAGTTAGGATGATTTTGTTTCCTTGTTTAATATGCCATCCCCAGTGCGTGTTTTCCTTAACCCCATAGTAGAAAATAAGAAAATGTAGGTTATGCTCTTCCGGCATATAATCAGCAGTTCCACAAGTTTCCTCCCACAAATATGTCCTTTAATTTCTAATCCCCTTATATAAAGCCCCCCCCCCAACTAACACAGATCTAGAGGCCATTAACTCCAAGCCAAATTGTTTGCATCCTGAAGTGTTTACTTCCATAGTCGGTCCTGCTTCTTGACAATTGGCGGTGCGGGAGGGCCTTCCCTTTAGCAGGGATTGCAGTACTTCCCGAGAACCAGACCCACACATGCTACTTCCATAACATGAGGTGATCATAACCTGAAAGCAGACAATATTTCTGACGTCCCCATCTCTCATGATCTCCACATTCAACTATTCAACTCTTAAACTCTCATCAAAACAAACAAGGTATAATGGAAGGAGGCAAGGGGAAAAGTAAGAGGAGGAAGACGGGGGATTATCTGACAAAGACCATTGGGCCTCAGTGGACCAGACTAGGGATTATGTGCTGATGTGCACTGTGCACAGTCAGGAGCAACTCACTGAAAACCAAAACAGAAGCTGTCCTTGGACAAGGTTCAGTAAATGTTTTCACTATTTCCCACTGCACAATACAGTTCCACAGCTCCCCACGGGATCTCGGATAAAACACTAAACAGAATAAAAAATTAGAAATTCTTAACCGGTCCCGACTTGTCATCATAAAACATTTAAGAGCATAAAAGCAACATTAAAGAGCGGTCAACAATATTCCTCAGAACAATGTCAGAGAGATAAATCCTTGTTACCACCAAAGTTTTTCCCTCCTCATTAAGATACTTCAAGATTCTTTTGATTAAAGTGGCCACAGTTTAACATAATGCCTAGATACACTACCACTGCTAAATTAAAATCTGTCTCTTGAAGGACAGGGGTGGGGGAGGGAGTAAGAGGAGGAAAGCTTCCAAAAGTCAAAGGCATCGATCTAAAAAGGTGAGGGCAGCAAAACTTCCTATGAGCTGTTACACATTCTTTGCTTCCCAAAGCCTAGCTAGAACCGACTGGTAAACTGGTAAATATGCCAATTTCGATGACGTCCAGAACATCTCTCATAATTCAGTGATTACACAGCAAGCACCAAATTCAGCCTTAGCCGGGATAAAAGGAAACCCCAATAGGAAAAGCACAAGACCAGCCCACACCAAATACTCCAGTGTGGGGACGATTTGGTCTGAAATATCTCACTGAGAAGTAAGTGCTGGGTCGAGGGAGGAGAAACAAAAGCTCGTAAACTGCTATTTCTTTGACTCTGGACATGGGAGCCCTCCACTCCCGGCTGCAGAGGTCTACAGACTTGAGCCGTTCTGTTTCTGATCACCTGCATTCCCGTGCAGCGCCCAACATCATGAAGAGGAGCGATGCAGTCAACACATCCTGCCAGTAAGATGTCAGAGCTTGAACTTGGCATTCAGCAGAAGTAAGTTACTCTATTTCACTGTCATCACAATCAACAGACCTAGTAAAATCTCCCAGAAACGGCCAAAAGAGGCGTCTGCTCCCCGATCCTGGAGGGTAAGAGAAGGCTGTGCTAACCGCTTGGCAAAGACAGGCAATCACGACGGAGAAAACACCCCGAGCCACATGGAGGACGGAAAACAGCAGAAAAAGTCCAACTCTGCCTGCGCCAGCGGTGTGGACGAGCAGAACCCGGAGCCCAGGAGAGGAAGGAGGGGGCGGGGGCCATCATTCCCTAGGAGAACTTGTAAGCGGAGGCCTTCCCAGCCGGGGTGTCTGCCCAGCTGCTCCTGCAGACCCTGGCCAGCCTGAGCGAGGCAGGCCCACGGGAGCAGAGCGGGCAAGGCCTCCGAGGGTCACTCCTGACTCACCGAGCCTCGGGCCAGCACCACCCGGACTTCTCCGTTTTTCCTGCCGCTACTGGGCTATGATGGCAGCTTTCCAGCTCCACATGCCATACATCAGCCGCAGATCGCTGCTGGCACAGGCCAGCGCCTTCCCCCGCCCCCCACCCCTGGCACACTTTGGGCCTGATCCTCCTTCTCCCCAACACCAACCCCTCACCCACCCGTGCCAGGTGCCCTGCCCAGGGGCGGCCCCACCCCCCCAGCAGCCGGGCGCTGCCAGGCCTGGGCACCTGCAGCACCTCCCCGCCCCACCCCCATTCTCCACCACCTCGCCCCTCCCCCCTTTCTCTAGCCGAGGGAGGGGGCGACTCACCGCAGTCCGTGCACAGGATCTTGCCCACCTCTTTCTTGAGGTTTTTGCCGTTGGTGTCGATGGGGGCAAAGGCCGTCTTAAAGACTAAGGGCTGCTCCGTGGGCTCCAGGAAAAAGATGTAGCGCTGGTTCCTTTCGAGCGGCGCACAGGAGCCCACGCTGATCACCTGCTCGCGCTGCAGCCCCCCGCTCCGGAGCGGCCACTTGTCCAGCACCTTCACCAGCGCCACCCGACCCGAGGCGGGCGGCTCGCGGGTGCTGTTGGAGCTGGAGCCGCCGGCTGGGGCCAGCCCCTGTACCTTGCCCTCCACCACCACCGGTGCCTTGTATGCCTGGTCCTGCACCGACTTGAGGCTAGGCGAGTAGCAGGCGAGCGACACACCGAAGAGCAGCATGGAGAAGCCGGGGGCCGGGTCGCGCCTCATGCCGCCGGCGGCTGCGGCTCGAGAGCGGGCGGCGGCTCTCCGGGCTGCGGGGCTGCGGGGCTGCGGCTGTTGCGGCGGCCGCGGCTCTGGGGGCGCAGCGGGACGGGAGATGCTGCTGTTGCTGCTGCTGCTGCTCCTGCTGCTGCTCTCGCTGCTGCTGCCGCTGCTGCTGCTGCTGCTGCTGCTCCTCTCGCTGCTGCTGCTGCTGCTGCTGCCGCTGCTGCTGCTGCTGTCGCTGTAGCTGCTGCACCGAGCCTTCTCCAGTGGCGGCGGCGGCAGCGCTGAGCAGCAAACCTGCCGCATCTGGCCAGGCCATTTGGGGGGCTCCGCCGCTCCGCCGCCGCCGCCTTGGGAGGGGAAACAGAGCCCGCTAGAAAACCGGAAACAGCGTAACGTTAGCGCCTCGTAGCCCTCCACCGGCAGCCGGGGGAGGCGGCCCAGCTAGGGCAGGGGGCAGGCGGCAAGCGGGCCGCGATGCGCAGCGCGGAGCGGCGCGGCGCACCCACCCTGCGCGCCAGGACCTGGAGGAGGATGCGGAGAATAGGACGCCCGCCCACTTGCTCTCTCGCGCCCCCTCTACCCCCGGACCGAGCGAGGAGCGCGGCTTCTGCAGGGGAAGCTGGGGACTGCACTGCTTTAGCGCCCGATTTCGCGGCCCGCAGGGGCGCGGGAGGAATCGTGCTACCTTTGCTCCTCCGATTTATGGGCAGGACAGTGGGACAGTGCGTGAGGAGAGGGCGGAGTAGAGAAAAGGGATTCTGGCACGGTCCTATGAACGTGGGAGTGGGACACAGGGCGTGCCCCTGCCTTTGGCCATGGACTGGAGCAGCCAGGGAGATTACCACGCTCCGTGTGGCGAGCCAGCCTTCCGCCTCCTAGGTTGTCCCCTTCCCCGGGAGGACCCTAGAAGCCGGCCCCTAATGGAACCCACGTGTTCGGCCCTGCCACCGCCTGGGGAGCTCTAGGCATTCCAGTTGAGATGGGAAAGGAGTCCAGTCCCGTCATTTTGGAAAGAGGGCTACGTGCAGTCTTGTCTCGGCATTGAGGACACCTAACTAAGGGTGGTGGCTGGGAGAGGGTCCAGTCCCCAAGACTCTGGGCTTTCTGCAGCGGCCAGGCTGGACCAGGCTACACGCCGTACAACCTCGTCTTCTTTTAAAAAAAACTGTTCCCTAAGGGAAGTGGGGGCTTCTTGGGAGCCAACTTGAGAGCCTGAGCCTGTCAGGGCCAGAGGCTGCTTCATAGGAAATGGTTTCTTTTTAAAAAGTCTGGTCCTTGCAAGGGACAGGAGAGTTTGATCCACTGGAGCCAATGTCTCATTTTAAAAAGCAAATCCAGGATCCATTCTCCTCCCATCAATAAGGATCTAGGGAGTTTTCAATTCCCAGCTTAGGTCCTTGAAGGATGTGGAACTCAGGAATTCCACTCAGGTCTTGGAGAATTTTATCCCTGCCTGGGCCCCGCAGGAAATGGGCCCAGGGATGTCTGGCTCAGGCTTGGACTGCTATTCTGGAAAGGAAGGACATAGCTAGACCTTTCCTGCTGGCTGTCTAAGAGACACCTCAAACTTAATATATCCAAAGCCAACAGCATTATTTCTCCCACCCCTCTCCAAATTCCCTGTAATTGTTAATAGCAGCGTTTTATGCTTGGCCACCTGATCCATTCCAGGAAGTCCTTTAGTCTCCTCTTATTCGCCCTCATCCAATCAATCACCAAGTCCTTCTGCTCTGCCTTTTAAAAATCTGCAGTGTATCTAGCTCTTCTCCAACCCTGCAGCGAAAGCCTCAGGTCTGAGTGCTCATCGTCTCTCACCCGGACTACTGCAAAGCCTCCTAACTAGTTTCCCACTGTGTGCCTCGCCAGCCTCCTCCAGTCCTACCACTGTCAGAGTCATCCTTCTAAAAATAAAATGTAAATATGAGTTGGCCATGCCACTGCTCTCAGGAGTCAAGTCCAAACTCTTCGGCTGACTCCTCCTGGGCTTCCTCTACCTAACCAGCTCCATACTGTGGGAGCCACCCGCCTACCCTAGGAATCCAACACAATGTGCCGTTCTTGCTGGGCTTCTGCCGATATAATGTCTCTCGTGCCCAGAAGCCTCACCTCAGCCTTGTCCATCTGGGAAACTATTCTTTCCCCAAGACCCAGCTCAGCCTTATACCTCATCCTTCCCATCCTTACACCCACCTCCATCCCGAACACTGTACATATAACATCATGGAATTAATCCCTTCCTCTTCCGTGTAACCATGTGCCTCATACGTATTACTATTATGGCACTGACTATACTAAAAGGCAGCTGTTAGTGGGTCTGCACTAGACCCATCAGACCAGGCACCTTAACGGCAGAGACTATGTCCTATTAGTCTTTGGAGCCCTATCCAAAGGGATGTCCGACACAGTGCCTGGCACAGAATAAAGATCAGCAAATCTTCTGTGAGGGAAGGGGGGAAGGAAGAAAAGAATCGAAGGTCATCTCTCTTAAAGGCATCAGGCCAGTCTTGTTGGCCGCTTCAATGTCCCCCTTTACGTTTTCATAGATCACGATCTCCTCCATCACAGAACACTACTGTGAGGAATATTGCTAACTTCACCCTCTTATTTTCCAATGGGGCAAACAGTCCTAGGGAGGAAAAGGGACTTACTCAAGATCACACACGGCCAGGACCGTACTCAGTCTTCCGTTGCTGACAACAGAGTAGTGGTGAAGAGCTTGTGCTCTGGGGTCAAGCAGAGCTGGGTTTCAAACCAATTTTGTAATTTACTAACTTTGGAATGAGGCTGTTTTTCTCTCTAGGCCTTGCTTTCCTCATTTGTATAACAGAGATAATAATAGGGTCTACCTCATAAAGTTGGTTTTTGCTCGTGATCTACTTAATAAGTATCCAATGAATGGCTCCTCTGTGCCAAGCACTGAGACACGGTACTGGCCACTGGATAGACTGCAGGGAGCCAAACTGATTCTGCCCTTGCTCTTAAAGCCCATACTATTGGGAAGACAAGAGTAAAAAAGCAGACAAATAGGTGACTAATTACGTAGAGTGGTTCGTGTCCTGAAGGAAAGAAACAGGATGAAATGATAGAGAATAATGGAAAGGGGAGAGGGCAGGTATACTTGGATCACAGAAAGCTTCTCTAAGGAGATAACATTTAAGCCGAGAAGAGAAGGATTTGAAGGCTGTGGATTATGTAAGATAACCAGTGCAAAGGGCTTAGAACAATGCCTGGTACAGAGTAGGGGCCGCAATTAATGTTGAATATCACTGATAACTTTCTTATGCCGGTGGTTCCCAATCTTAGAGCTGAGACTCTCTAGGCGGTGTGTAGTTGAGGTACACTTGGACTTTCTGTATATTAATAAATACAATCTAACTTTTCAATAGTAGATGCCACTGTGATGAATAAAAATACACATTCTCTCTGTGTTTCACATAGCCCATTTAAAGCATAACAAGACATTGTTAAGTACGAAGAACAGTGGAAAGATCTGCTATGCTTTTTACTTTTTTCGAAGGATAAATCTGTATTTATTTGTAAAGCATAGATTACCTTTGAAAGGACACAGCAGAAATTGAAACAACGGTTGGCTCTGGGAAGGACACTGAGTGACAGACGGGTAGAGTACAAGTACTATTCCCTTCGGTACCTTGTGAATTTTCTATCAGGCTCGTATACTACCTACTCAAAAGAAATGTTTGAGAGGATTCTCTAACTTCTTACCATTGCTAAATTTTTATCACATATCTTCTCACTCAAAAGCTACCTAAAATAGAACCGTTATTTTATGGGATTCCTTGAAATTATTTTTGCCTTAAAATGAGATTCTCATGTTAAAAAGCATTGGGAATTAGTGCATTATAATTTTGCCCTCTTTAGAACGCAAGGTAAGTTTTGAGATCCAAACAGACTCCCAGAATTCCTTGGGTCACAGAAGTGGGGACTTAGGCAGAGACTTCTAAGCGGAAGAGAAGTACCTGCCCAGGTTTTCTCAAGGTGTGCTGTGTATGAGGATAAGCTTCCAGAATTAGCCTCAAGCATTTAGTATAGATAAGCACAAGATTCAATTTCCTAGGACAGCCCAATTCTGTATTGGCTCTTTCCTGGGGATCAAAGTGAATGAGTACGCATGTTTTAGAAAATAAATCTCGAGTATTCTGAACCTGCTAACTATTCGTCATAATTCAGTAATTGATAATAAAAATAATAATGGTCACCACTTATTAGTGGCCTATTGACTGTCAGGGGCTTCATGTTTATATAGCCGTACCTCAACAACGTTGCATTTTACAAACTGAAGAGGCTTCTAGAGATTTAATACCTTGCCCAAATGACAGGCAGCGCTGGGATTGCCACGCAGGCTTGTCCATGGCCAAAACGCTTTGCTCACAGCACCGCACCGGCCCTCCGCGTCACCGCGTGTCCTCCGAGAGGAGAGGTCTCCGATCTCTCCCAACCACTTCCGCCCGTGGCAGACTATTGAAATTTATACCACTGGAGCTCAAGGAGTGTAGGCATCACTTCGAAAAAGGATGAGGAAAATTGAGACACTGAGAGAATTTAAGTGACTTTCCCAAGATCAAAAAGCCATGGAGAGGGCCAAGGATTATCACAAACTCAAGCTCACACTTTTGGGAGGTTTTTTGGCTTGTTTTATTTTTTCTCTTCTTTATTTGTTTTTATTTTTTCAGCTTTATGGAGGTATAATTGACAAAACTGTAAGATATTTAAAGTGTACAAGGCAGTAATTCGATACACATATACATTGTAAAAGGATTCCTATAATCGAGTTAATTGACACATTCGCCACCTCATATATTTACTTTCTCTGGTAAGAATATTTAAATTCTATTCCATCAATGAATTTTCATTATACAATACCATGTAATCAACTATAGTCGCCATGTATACATTAGATCCTAAGAGCTTATTCATTTTATAACTGGAAGCTTGTGCCCATTTACCAATCTCTCTCCCTTCCCCCACTCTCCAGCCCCTGGCAAGCACCATTCTATTCTGTTTCTAGGAGTCTGACTTGCATTTCATTTTATTTCATTGTTTTATTTTGTCTTGGTTTGTTTTGTTTTAAGATTCCACACATAAAGGACACCATGCAGTATTTGTCTTTGTCTGGCTCATTTCACCTAGCATAATGCCCTCCAGATTCACCCATGGTGTTGCAAATCCAAGCATTTTCTTCTTTTTTAAGGCTGAATGATAATAACTTTGTAGAGAGGGATATAGCCCATCTTTAACCATTCATTCATTGATGGACACTTGGGTTGTTTCTATACTGAGGCTATTGTGAACAACACTGCAATGAACACGGCAGTAAAGATATGTCTTAAAGATAATAAATGTGTTTCCTTTGGATCAAGCTCACATTTTTGAACAGAATAACACGGAGAAATGGAAAGCCAGACCTGTTGACTACAGCATGGCTCCCCACCAGGTTGTGAAAAAACTGGTTCATGGTAGCAGTAGGCTGTGTCACTATATAATAATCACTGAGAATAAAAACAGAAGTAGACAGAATGGTATAGACATTCTGAATTCAAGATAGAACACCCACATGAAAAGCTTGGCTGCTTCTTCCAGATCCCTCCTACACAAGATGGGCTTCTTCCAGCTTTAGTCGATTCAGTGGCCAAAAATGGCCACTGAACCAGGTTACATGAGTCGCTATGACCAGGAGAACTGGCTTGTTAAGGAGATGTACGGCCTTTATGTGGTCACCGAGTCTCACAAATCAAGCTCAACACGACAGGACAGTCTCGTTCTCTAAATAAAGACATTTCTGTAAACTTCTTTTTTTCTCCTTTTGAGATCTGTTTTCTAAATTTGGCTTCCAGAGTCACTCTCAGGTTCTGTGTGGTTAATTTCTTTTCCTCCAAGGATTTTCAAACAAGGGACTAAATAGAAAACAGATATTGAGAATCTGAGAATATTAGCACTGGGAAGGACTTTGGCATCCATGTAGTCCGATGTCTTCCTTTCACAGAGGTGGACAGAGTCCACAGGGGTGGTTTGATTTGCTCAAGGTCACGCAGCCTAGTTAGTGGCAGAAACAGCACTAACAGCCCCACTCCTTGCCTGGTGCTTTTCTGGCCACGGTTCAAAATCTTGGCTCCGCCCCTTCTAGAATGTGAGCTTGAGCAGATCACTTCACCTTTCTAAGCCTTTGTTTCCTCCCCCCAATAATACTGGGGTAACGGTGTATCTACCTCTTAGGGGTTTTGTGAGGATTCAGTGAGACAATTCATGCAACATGCTTTACAGTCCCCAGCGCAGAGTCACTGGCCAAGCGTGTGGGCGATGGGCTCACCCTGTCTACGTCTGAATTCCAGCTCTGCCACTTGCCGAGTTACTTCACTTCTCTGTGTCTCAGTTGCCTCAACTGTAAAATGGGTAGACTGATAATAGGTTCTACCTCATTACAACTGTAGTGAGTCTTAAATATAATAATACTTGTAGTCTACTTAAAATAATGCCTGGCTCATGTGAGCTATTATTAGTCCAGCTAGACTCACCACTTTTCTTATTTTAAGTAGCTAGACTTTACCCCCAACTCACCAGTTTTAAAACCACCCATTTTCAGATGTTTTGAACACATGCTGAAGTTTTCAAGAGTAGAGGCTGACGTTCTACTTTCTATATGTATGTATGTATGCATTTATAAGAAGTCACATCATTGATAGACCCAGCTCCCAATGAAGAGCACATGATTCAATCATTGCTAGCCTAGGGCTATGTCAGGACTCCAAGGGCTTCCACTGTCCAATTTGCTGAAAAGGGCAGCAACCCCTCTGTCTGAGTTCTTCCATCTGGGATAATAATACTTATTTCTCTGTAAAGTGCTTGGAGACCTTTACGTGAAAAGTGCTATGTGAGCCCAAATTATTATCTCTTTTCCAGAGATCACTTTTAGATTCAAATCCAGACGCTCCCTAAAATAGACCATAACAGAGGTATCATCTGGACACAGACTATTGAGTTTGTGTTATCACTATCGGATAATACATTCACACTTCACACCATCAGAGGTTTTCTTTTACATGTCCGAGCATATCGAACTGGGATTGGGGGAAAATGAGATGTCTTCAGCTACACGTTCTTACCGGTGAACATTCAGAGATTTGCCTCCCTCTGTTTTCCTGATTTGTGTATTTGGAATCCTCTCCTGGGGTCAACAGGAACTCTGAGGTTGATTCAACTCTGGGGGCGTGAAGCGGGACGAGAAGAAGAAAGTATTCTCTTATTCCCAAATCCTCAGGCTAGTATGCCTTCGAGTGTCCAATTCAACCTTGCCTCTACCCCATAATTTCCAGGTCAGAAATGTTAAGACTTTACCTTTCCTGAATTTTCTTGCCAATTCCTAAGCTCATTTATTCATTCTACCAGAAAGCATTTATTGAAAACCTACTATGCGTACTGACCCAGACGCTAAAGAGATAATTAGCATGGCTCCTTTAAGCTAGAGCTAAAATCTAGGCATAAAGTCAGGAGCTAGCACTTGCCCTTGTCCTCTCTCTGCCCCTGCCAACAAACACACACTATTCTCCTATAATGTCACCCTCCTCTTTGCCTCACAGGCTCAGTGACCTGCCATTCCTTCAGCTTTCCCAGTTCTGAGGGCAGAAAGAGTTTGCCATGCAAATGCTGGGTCTTCAATGTTTGTTGGACATGACAAGCTCAATTCCACTAAGGAGTTAATATCTATTAAGGCCTAATGCATCATCTCCTTAAGTTTCCTAAGTGCCTTAGTTTCTAAGACACACCATGTTATTCATTCCAAATGAAGTTTCTTATTCCCAAAAAGGTCTCGTTCACTCCTTCTTTTAAAAAATCCATTCGATTAACACACAAGGTCCCTGTTCTTGAAGTGCTTCGACTCTTAAAGGGGGATAGACGCTAAAAAGGAAACAATGACATAAAACATTTTAGGAAGAGAAAGACAAGAGGAAGAGAGAGTTTTTGAGTATGACTCGATTGGAAGTGACTTGGACAGACTGCCGCTTGCAGGGACGGCCTCTCTAAGGAGGCAGTATCTGAGCTGAGATCTGAAGGAGGAAGAGCAGTTGCCACACGAAACTCTGGGAGCAGAGCCTTTGAGGCAGAGGGAAGAGCACCTCACAAAGGGCCCGAGGTAATAACTAACTCGACACGATCAAAGTATAGAAGGAAGGCCAGCGACGTTGGAAATTGTTACAGCAAGGGGAAAGCATGGCATGGAACGAGGTTAGGGAGATCGGTAGGGATCAGACTTAGGCTGAGCCTGGGACGCTATGATAGGTTTGGATTTTATTCTAAGTACAATGGGAAGTCACTGGGGAGCATAAGGAAGGGGAATGACATGGTCTGGTTTATGTGCAAAAAAGGATCATTCTCAGATATGGGGCAGAGACTGTAATGATGGCGAGAGTGGAAGCAGAGAGAGCAGTTAGGAAGCTGCTGCAGTACTGTGGGTAGGAGGCGACACTGGCTTAGACTGGGGTAGTGGCAGAGGAGGTGAAAAATGCGTGGAGTTCAAAATGGAATTTGAAGGTAGAACCAACAGGACTTGCTAGAAGATCGGGTGAAGTGAGTACAGAAAATAAAGTGATCGAGGATGACTCAAATTTTGGCTTGAGTAACTGGACAGATCGGGATGGGAAACGTAGCAAGTAACATAATGGAGTTGGAGGAAGTAGAAAATTCCAGTTTTGACATGCTAACATCTCAGACACCTGTTAGACCTTCAGATGGAAGTTCAAGTACCAGCTACACAGGTAAGTCTGGACTTCAAACGAGAGGTCAGAGTTAAAGGTCTGAACCGGGGGGTCAACATATAGATGTTATGTAAAGCTATGGGACTGGGTAATGATGAAATGAGAAATCTGGTAGGGAAAATGATCTCGAACTACTGTCCAATAGACATATATGTCAGGCACTATGTAGTTCTGAATTTCCTTATAGCCCCATTTAAAAAGTAGAAAGAAACACATGAAATGAATTTTAATAACCCAATATATTCAGGGGCACCTGGGTGACTCAGTCACTTGGGCATACTTTTGATTTCGGCTCAGGTCATGACCTTGGGGTCATGGGATTGAACCCCGCATGGGGCTCTATGCTGGGCATGGAGCATGCTTGAGATTTTCTCTCTCTCTCTCTCTCTCTCTCTTTCCCTGCCCCCCTCCCCCTGCTCTCTCTCTCTATTAAAAAAAAACTCAAGTGTATGCAAAATATTATTTCAATAGATACAATAAATTTTAATGAGATAATTTATATACTTTTTTTCACATTAAGTCTTTGAAGTTCAGAGTGCATTTTATGTTTACAGCAAATCTTATTTCACACTAGCCACATGCGGGTGGTACAAGTCTAGAACTTAGCCCTGGAGCAACCCAACATTTAGAGATTGAATAGAGGAGGAAGAGTCAGGAAAGGAGACAGAGAGAATGGTGCCGTAGAAGCCAAGAGAAGAAAGTATTTTAAAGACAGGCGGTCATCTGTGTCCAATGTTTATCAGAGGCTGAGGATGAGAAAGAGCAATAGAATTCACCAACATGGAGTTCACTTGTGACCTTGACTAAAGTTTTTTCAGTGGAGTGATGGCTTCCTGGAAGGAAGCCAGGATGGAGTCGATGAAAGGTAAGGAAGTGGTGACGGCCAGTAAAAACAACTTTTTCAAAAAGTTTTGCTGGGCAGACAAACAGAGAAATGAAGCACTAGTTGGAGGGGGATGTGGAGTCAAGGGAATGTTTTTACCAAAACAGGAGATGCTACTGGATGCTTGTACGCTGATGGGAATGTTCCAGTAAGAAGGAAGAAATTGTGGAAGAAAGGGCATAAGTGAAGAGGGAGGTCCTTCAGAAGACAAGAGAAGATGAGCATAAGAGCGCAGAGAGGGGGGCTGCTCTTTGACAGGAAAAGCGCTCTGTCTACTATAACCGGAATGAAGACAGGAATGTGGATACGGTGTCAGAGTAGAGAAACAGACTGGCGTATCGATTTGGGTAACAGAAATCTTCATTTGAACATAAGGCTCGAGCTGTAAGCAAAACAGAACAACAGCAGCAAAAGATACATATTTGAGAAATGCAAGCCAGAAAGTAAAAAGGTAGTATGCGTGTGGAGAGGGAAAGATGGAAAACTGTATTCTTTTTCCCTTCCCTCTTTGAAAATGACAATTTGATGAATAGAAGAGAAGACTATACTTTTGCAGGGTCTGGAATGTTGGCATCCACCTTGCAAGGTACCCCTGTCTCTGGATCCAGTTACCCAGGAAACCCATTTAGTAATCGCAAGGTTGCTTGATGATCCGTCCCAGGGCAGTGAGCCATCTCGAGGTCATCTCAGCACGCTGTGAAAAAGGCAGACGCGCTCTCTCTGACACCTGTAACAGGCTATGCCTGCCCGTCATATTCAGTCTCTCTCCCCTGAACGGGGTAGGAAACAGAGGGATAAAATCTCCTGATCCACTCTGTGAGACGGTCTACCTGAAGCCTATTTAAACTTACACCCATTTGGAAGTCCAGGCTTCCTCCATGCCTTGAAGAAATTTGAAAGACTACCAAGGGGGAAATAGATCAAGCAGGATCCCAACCAGGAAATAAGATTCTACTTGAAACAGTTTACTGAAAATAATTTACTAAAGGGACTATTTACAAGGATGTGGGCAGAGTTAAAAGAAACAACAGGTAGGTCGAGGCACCCAGGGACTGGCAAGAGTTTGTTAAAACCTTCCCTTCCCTAGACATGCAGGGGCGAGGTGAGGAAGGGGTCACGGGATCCCAGGGAGTGCTGGAACAATGTGGGGGGTGTTGTTGGCAGCGAGGACAAAAACGTGGCACCAAAGTAAGGGGTAAGGGGAGAAGAAATCCCCTATTTTTTTCTTCCTCTTCTTCCTACCCCTATGCCAAGCTTCCGCTGAGCCCCCAGGAGGCCAGAGGTGACAGTCCACAGAGTTGGTGCTCAGGGTTTGGAGCAGGGCTGAATCTGGTGGGGGGTTGGGTGGTAGGTGGAAATGGTTGGGGGGGCACGCAGAGTATAATTAGCACAGGAAGAGGAGCTATCCTTACACAAAACAATTAAACAACTAAATAGGACTATCAACTCTGGACGGTGTATGGAGCACTAAGTATGGGATAGAGGTGAGGGGAGAGGCAGAGGGAAGGCTAAATAAAACTGGAATTTACAATCAGGCTGTATTGACTCTGAGGTTTCAAGCCTCCGTTGATCTTTCTAAATAGAACAGAGATTTGGAAGGGTGGGGGGTTGATCATTTTGTGCTTTTTTTTTAATTACAGAAAGGGGTTTATTTCCTCTTGATTATGTAGAAGGCAAAAAAATCCTAAAAATAAAAATATTTGTTTGATTGCTTAGCAAAGAAATCCTGGGCAGATTTTCATATCCTACTATTCTCGGTTCTACTACCCCCACCTCCTTCCACCTGCACCACTGGAAAGAGGCCTAAACCTCCAGCAGACACCGGCTTACTGAGACTTAATTTTAGACAAAGGCTTGATGCAGACATTTGAGGTCACTAAGCTTCTGTCACCATATGGACACAATCAAACAGAAAGCAATACAGCATTGTGATTAAGAAGGTAGGCTCTGCAGTCAGATGGCTTGGATTTAAATGCTTGCTCTGCTACTTACCTTGGTAGGTGACTCCTCTTTTCCTCTGTGCCATCTGTAAATGGGGATAACAATAGCACTTATTCCATAGGGTCATCTTACAAGGATTACATAAGACACTTCATGTAAAGTACTTTGGATATTGTCTGGCATGTAGTGAACGCTTAAGAAGAGTCTTGTTATTAATAAAGCCAAGTTTCTGATTCCAAAGTACCCTGTGGCCAACTCTAACTCTGTAATAACCTGGCCTTGGTCTCCTGTCCACATCTTTAGATCCTTCTCTAGAAACCTCTCTCTGTCGCTGTCTCTGTCTCTGTCTCTGTCTCTCTCTCTCTCTCTCTCACACACACACACACACACACACACACACACACCGGGTAGATAGTGGAGGCATCATTTATACCAAAGGTATACGGATCCTTTGAATTCATTCATGTACTAATTTGTTTATTGAACATCTATTATGTTCCAGCTACTGGACTAGGCGCTGAGCATAAAGCTGAGAAAAAACCAAACTTAGCCTTTGCCCCTAAGAGCTTGGGATCCAATGAGGGATAGAGACATCAATCAAATTACCACAAATAAAAACTATGATAGGGCAATGTCCATGACTGAATTATGACATTACAGCTCAGTTTTTTCAGATTCTAAGAAAAAGGAGATAAGCAGAATTTTATGAGCAACAAGTGACACGCCAGGCTGTCCTGTCTGATATGGTAGCCACTCCCCCTATGTGGCTATTTAAAAAGTAACTGTAAGCAATTAAAACTAAATAAAATTATAAATTCTGTCCCTTATTTGTACTAGCCATATTTCAAGCGCTCAATCACCATATATGACTAGAGATTACTATATTAAACAGTGAAAATTAAGATTTCCATCACTGTAGAAAGTTTTATTGGACATGCCCTGCTGGGGACCTCAAATGTGAAAGAAATTCACACAGTCTGGAAAGGGGATTTTGCAGGCAAAAGTAGGGAAAGTGCTATACATTATAGAAACAGTGGCAGGGATAAAGTTTTCCAAGTCTGAACCATGATTTCTAGTAAACATAACTGTACAGGGGATAGTACAATGTTTACAGTATCACATGGACTATCTCCCCTACCAATCACTTCCTCACCAAAATGACATGCTTACAGTGGAACTTTATATTCAGTTTCAGGTATTTTTAAGTTTGCAATTTTGTGATATACATCCAGGGGAAAACAGAATGCCCTTTAAAATGAATTATAATGCTTACAATTCAGCATTTTGTTTTGTTTTGTTTTTTGAAATGGAAAGTTATTGGTGCCAAGTAGCTCTTCCCAGAAGCTACATTTTTTTGTATCTATCATTTAGCTCTCTTTCATATCTTCCTGACTCCACTGCTTCTTTCTCGTGAACATACAACTTTTTCACCTTTCCTTTTCACCATTCTCTCAGGAACACAAAGCTTTGAGTCTAATTTCACATTGACTGTGTTTCTATCCGTGGAGTCAGAAGCAAGAGCCCTTCATTTCCCCTGTGTGCATTCTTTCAATGCTCCCCTTATTTTTTGTATATGACAAGTCATCCAAAAAATGCTGTTACTAGTATGGGGGGGGGGAATGAGACTTTAAAATTCCTCATTCAGGATAAATCTGCCATGTGCACAGAAAAATAAGAGGAATCTTGGTGACAGGTGGCAGTTTTCTACCTGAAAAAAGAAATGCAAGTCACCAAAGGAGATATGAAGCTTTGCTTATTTTCTGGGTCTAAGAAAAATCACAGCTGTTGTTGCTACTGTTAAGAACTTGTGGGGCACCTGGGTGGCTCAGTCTGTTAAGCCTCCGACTCTTCACGAGAAGTGGGATCCAGCCCTGCGCTATATGCTTGGGCGGGGCGTCTACCTGGAGATTCTCTCCCTCTGCCCCACCCCCAACGGGCATGCTCTTTTTCTCTCTCACTTTCTCTAAAATAAACAAACAAACAATAAATATTTTTAAAACAAAGAATTCTTATCAGTCAGTTTTAATTAGCCAGACAAAATATGCATATGGCTTTCTAGCTATAGATTTATGGCTTAATTTTAAAATGCAGCCCCAAAAGCTGAAACGACCCCAATATTGAATGCCTTCCAAACAGCCAAGCGGTTCGACACATAAGAAGTCCTTCCCCCTTAAGACCGCCATGCTGTGAGGAAGCCACACAGGTGCAAAGGCCCACAGGCAGGAAAGGCGGGGCCCCCGGCCCACGGCCCCGCCTGCGCGCTTCCAGCGGCAGCCGGCGCGCACAGCCACCACGAGAGCGAGGCCATTTGGGACACTGCACCGTTGTTGGCACCTCAGCCAGCACCATGTGAAGCAGAACCACCTGGTCAATTCACAGAATGGTGAGAAATAACAGTTTGAAGCCTAGGTCGCTTCCTTTCTTTCTGTACCTTACAGGTAATGGCAGGCATATGTTTTGCGTTGATGACCTCAGCTGTGTTGTGGCAGGAGGAAGAAAACCGACAGGCCTTCCCCCCCC
>NW_024426663.1:53808639-53846411 GCF_017311325.1 Ursus maritimus | reverse complement strand
GGGGGGGGGGAATGAGACTTTAAAATTCCTCATTCAGGATAAATCTGCCATGTGCACAGAAAAATAAGAGGAATCTTGGTGACAGGTGGCAGTTTTCTACCTGAAAAAAGAAATGCAAGTCACCAAAGGAGATATGAAGCTTTGCTTATTTTCTGGGTCTAAGAAAAATCACAGCTGTTGTTGCTACTGTTAAGAACTTGTGGGGCACCTGGGTGGCTCAGTCTGTTAAGCCTCCGACTCTTCACGAGAAGTGGGATCCAGCCCTGCGCTATATGCTTGGGCGGGGCGTCTACCTGGAGATTCTCTCCCTCTGCCCCACCCCCAACGGGCATGCTCTTTTTCTCTCTCACTTTCTCTAAAATAAACAAACAAACAATAAATATTTTTAAAACAAAGAATTCTTATCAGTCAGTTTTAATTAGCCAGACAAAATATGCATATGGCTTTCTAGCTATAGATTTATGGCTTAATTTTAAAATGCAGCCCCAAAAGCTGAAACGACCCCAATATTGAATGCCTTCCAAACAGCCAAGCGGTTCGACACATAAGAAGTCCTTCCCCCTTAAGACCGCCATGCTGTGAGGAAGCCACACAGGTGCAAAGGCCCACAGGCAGGAAAGGCGGGGCCCCCGGCCCACGGCCCCGCCTGCGCGCTTCCAGCGGCAGCCGGCGCGCACAGCCACCACGAGAGCGAGGCCATTTGGGACACTGCACCGTTGTTGGCACCTCAGCCAGCACCATGTGAAGCAGAACCACCTGGTCAATTCACAGAATGGTGAGAAATAACAGTTTGAAGCCTAGGTCGCTTCCTTTCTTTCTGTACCTTACAGGTAATGGCAGGCATATGTTTTGCGTTGATGACCTCAGCTGTGTTGTGGCAGGAGGAAGAAAACGGACTCACACCCTCTGCCTTCCCTCTCTCACTCGGGAACAACTAACCGTTCCTGTTCTTGTTGCTGTCAAAAGCCAGCGCTGCCAGTTGTGTTCCGGATCCCCTCCTTTCCCGCCTTCTCAAGGACTCACTCAGTTCTTTCTTCTGCTACATCATCTATTTTTCCCCATCTTTTGACTCAGTAGACAAACATGCCTTCATATCACCTATTTAAAAAAAAACCAAACTTCTTTGACTCCATATTCCCTTCACCCATTGTCCCCTTTTCTTGCTTCCGTTCATCAAAACTTCTTGAATCAGTTGTCTCCATTTTTCTTTTTTTAAATGATTTATTTGTTTATTTGAGAAAGAGAGAGCAGGGGGAGGGGCAGAGGGAGAGGGAGAGAGAGAATCTCAAGCGGACTCTTGCTGAGCCCAGAGCCTAATGTGGGGCTCAATCCCATGACCCCAAGATCATGACCGGAGCTGAAATCGAGTCAGATGCTTAACCGACTGAGCCACCCAGGCGCCCCAGGTGTCTCCACTTTTCATCTATGCCCCCAACTCCCTCTGGGTTTCTTTCCACACCATTTTGCTTAAAGTCTCCTTTCTGGCTTTTCCTCCTCTGATCAAACTCAAATTGTTAGCATTCCCCAGGCATCAGTACAGAAGATGAATTAATTCTCTCAAGAAACACAAAGGAGGTGATGAGGAGGGTTTCTAAAGGATAAACAGGATCTTATCAGGAGGACAAGGAGAAAAGTGTATCAGGCAAAGACAACCTCAAAGTGGCATTCCTAAAGGGGCGCAGGTCCCTGGATAAATCACGCTATGTGTCCTCCTTCAAATTTTTTATGGGTGCCATTGCCTTTGAAGAAATAGCAAAAGCCCTGGAGAAAAAGTATAAACAACACATGAAACTTAAGTTAGGTTTGCAGAGGAGAAAAAGCAGCACAGTTAGTCTTGGTGATGGGTTGTATGTATGTGTTTGCGCTTCTATGTACTAATACATACATGCACACTCTTGTCTGTCACCAGTCGGCCAATACTGAGATTATGATACAGTTAACTAAAAAATTACCTACACAAAACTTTTATAGAATGCCCTCTTACATAAAGAAACATGTAATAAATAAACTTTTAAATTTCAGTTTAAGCAAGATAGGGCTCAAATTTAAAACACATTAAAAACTATGTCCTCCACTTTCTAACTCTCTGTGTTCTCTCACCTGTGAAAGCGTATTAATGAACGTGCAATCTCTCTATTAAAGCTGTAATACATACATATGTACAAATATTGTTTGGAGCCTAGGCAAAGGAAAAAAATGAAGTTAAATCCTGCCACTCTCTCTGGTCCAGGTAGAACATCTAAATCAACTAACAAGTATACCGCTATTTATCTGGCACTGTTAGATACGCTGAAGTGTTCAAGCGTGTGTAAAAATAGTTACCATATGTAGTCAAGGAAAAATTGGAGAATTTTGCCCAGCACACTTATGAGATACTTGGTCACCGTTACTTTTATCAGTAGTTTTGACCTCGAGAAATTCACAATAGAAATAAAACAAGAAAGTGTAAATGAAGTCCTGAGCTATGCCACAAAAACTCTCCATGTTCTCAGGATGAAAGCAATGCTGATGTGGGACTCATGACCTCCAGAACACCAAGGTCCTTGTTACAACTTCGTGTTTCTTTTTAAAAATTTTTCCTCCTCTCTCAGAAAAAGAGAAAGTTCGTTAAGGAAAACTTGGAAAATAGAGAAAAAGAGAAAAGAAAAACAAAACCGATTGTTCGTATTTCAAAGAATTATCTTCTAAGTGTTGTTTTTTTTTTTTAAATATGAGCGCCATCTGATGGGGCACCTGGGTGGCTCAGTCAGTTAAGCATCTGACTCTTGATTTTAGCTCTGGTCATGATCTTGGGGTCGTGGGATTGAGCCCCTTGACAGGCTCAGTGCTTAGAGTGGAGTCAGCTTGGGATTCTTTCTCTCCCTCTCCCTCTGCCCCTCCCCCCATGCTCTCTCTCTCTCTTCCTTTCTCTCTCTCAAATAAATAAATAGTCTTTTTTTTTAATGAGAGCCATTTAAAAAAAAAGTAAAATGAGACCCATTCTTCACACAATGCACAAGAATAAACTCTAAATGGATCAGAGCTTTAACTGTAAATAAATAAATACTATATAAGTTCTAGAAGAAAATTTGGGTGAATTCCTCTTTAACTTCTGTATAGGGAAAGGCTTTATAACTATAGTTTTAAATCTAGAAGCAAGAAAAATAAAAGATCAATAAATTTGACCACATAAACATAAAAATGTTTTTTTAGATTTTACTTATTTATTTTAGAGAGAGAGGGGCAGGGAGAGCACAGAGGGAGAGTGAGAGGGAGAAGCAGATTCTCTGCTGAGCAGAGAGCCCAATGCGGGGCTCGATCCCAGGACACTGAGATCATGACCTGAGCTGAAGGCAGATGCTTAACTGACTGAGCCACCCAGGTACTCCCACAAAAATGTTTTATATGACAAAACACTATGAACAAAGTCAAAAGACAAATGACAAAATGGGATATAATGTTCACAATATATATCACAGATAAAGGGCTAATATTTTAAATTTACTTCTTAAAAACCTCCTAAAAATGGAGAAAAAAGATGACCAAAAATACTATAGGAAAATAGGCATGAGGCAGGAACAGAAAATTCACAAAGAAACACACAAAGATGGCTTTTAAACATATAAAATGTGTTCAACTTCATAGATAACGAGAGATAAGTAAATTATTTAAGCATATTGAGATATTTCTCATTATATTGGCAAAAAAAATTAAAAGTTTGACAAGGCACTCTGTTGGTAAGGATATAGGAAAACAGGTGTTCTCATAGATTTCTGGGGGGAAATATGGCAAAACCACATACAAATTTCCCCCTTAACATAGCAATCCCACTTGTAGAAATTTATCCTGAAGTACAACTTCAATAATATAAAAATATCCATGAACAAGAACATAAAAATGCACATGAACATTGCAGCATTATTTGTAATTTCAAAATATTGAAAATGACCTAAATATCTAAGTGAAGGAGGTTATTTCAAAATGATAGTACATCCATATATTGGAGTACTATGCAGCTGTGAAGAAGAATGAGGATGAGCTCCGTGAACTGATCTGGAATGATTTCCAGGACATATTAAGTGCAAAAAGCAACATGCAGGGGCGTCTGGGTGGCTCAGTTGGGTAAGCATCCGGCTCTTGATTTCTACTCAGGTCATGATCGCAGGGTTGTGAAATCAAGCCCTGCATGGGGATCTGTGATGTGCGTGGAGCCTGCTCGTCCCTCTCCCTCTGCTCCTCTCCCCTGCTCTCCCCCCCACCTCAAATAAACAAACAGGCCAAATATTTCCCCAAAAGGCAATGTGCAAAGGAGCATATATAATATGTTACCTTTTGTATAAGGAAAAAGGAACAATAAGAAAATACCCATTACCATTACAAAAAGAAACACAGGAGGGATAAACTAGAAATCAGTGAAGTGTGTTTCCCACAAGGAGTAAGGGTAGGGGAGTTAATGGAAGGGACACAGAAGGGAGTCACTCTTCTCTGAGTGTAACTTTTTGTATAGTACTGACTTCGGAAAGCATGTTAATATCTTACATATTTAAAAATCAAATCAATAAGAAGGGAAGACAAAACTAAAATCAAAGCCAAATGAAACAAATGAACGTAGTTTATTTCAAATGACTACTATGACCCCACTGAATGGAGAAAAAATTAAACAGAATGAACTAATCCAAGGAATTTATGGACACAATATAGCCTCAGTTTCAAAGAGGGTAGAGAGAGAAAAGTGCAAACAAATCCTGAAGTCTTTTTAGGAGGGCTGTCCATTGTCCTGGTATGGGCAAAGCATTCTGAAACTATTTTAGATGTAGTCTAGGATTGAACAAATGAGTAAATGTGTTGCTATTTTCAGGAGCCAAGTTTCTCACTGTAGAAGCAGCATGGAAGTATGGAATGGGGGAAGGCAAGAAAGAATCCTGTGGAGATGGGTTGGAATTAAGGCAATTGGTGTGAACTCATGATTTCTAAAATATGAGCATGCATGTGTATATATGTGTGTATGTATATTTACATGCCTGTATCTCCCAGGTCTGGCTGTTCAAAGTTCCAAGAAGCAACACAACCCAATAGCAATGAGCACGCCTACTGCCAAGATCTTGGTTACCAATACCACTCCCCACTCCAGAGAACCTGGACTCCTTCAAAAAATGGCTGAATCCAGGGCTGGGGCAAGGTAAGTACAATTGGAACCCAGAACATCTTATTATGCCAGAAAATAAATGCGAAAAGATGATGGGACTGCATTGCAAGGACTTGGGGGTTAATTTGAAGAGGCTCCCCCTGGCCAAATCTAGGACAATTTAAGCACCAAACTAAGTAAAAATAGTAATGAATTAGAAACTATTTAGAAATAACAATCTAGGAGCCTACATCACTAATAGATAAATGAGGGAGAAGGGAGGACTCTTACTTAGAACAGAATGCTGGGAGCCCTCTCTTCCATTAAGCACAGTGTCCAAAGCCCATGATACTTATTTTTTTAAGTTGGCTCCATGCCCATCGTGGGATTTAAACTCAAAGCCCAGAGATCAAGAGTCACATGCTCCACGGACTGAACCAGCCAGGCACCCCAAAGCCTGGGATACTTTTAAAGGCCCACGAAAGTGTTTTAATTTTTATTTCTTTTAGAAGGAATCAGAAGATTGGGGTGCCGGGTGGTTCAGTTGGTGAGGCGTCCAACTCTTGGTATCAGCTCAGGTCCTGATCTCAGAGTTGTGATTTCAAGTACCATGCTGGGGTCCTCACTGGGTGTGGACCCTACTTAAAACAAAAAATCAAAAGAAAAATAAATGTAGTAACAATAAATCCAGCCCCTGGTGGTTCAGTTTGTTAAGCATCTACCTTCGGCTCAGGTTATAATCCCAGGGTCCTGGGATCTAGTCCCACATTGGGCTCCTTGCACAGTGGGGGAGTCTGCTTCTCCCTCTGCTCCTCCCCCCTGCTTGTGCACGTGCTCTCTCTCTCTGACAAATAAGTAAAAAATATATTTTTTAAATGTTTATAAATATTCTATCAAATTGCACTCAGAGTTTGAGGGCCATTTCCTTATTGTTAAATATTTAGATTATTTAAAAATTTTCCTGATTTCAACCATGTTTACAGTACTTAAGCCTAAGAGTTGCAGAATCTTATTATGTATTTTGAAATCTCAACTCTGTTATTTACTGTCTATGTAGGCTTGAGTCAATTATTTTTCTATGCCCCAATTTCTTCAAGTAAGCATAACAGTATTCACAGGGTTATTGTATTAAATGAGATGTGCATGTAAAGAACTTACAACTGTGCCTAGCACATAGTAAGCATGCAACAAATATAGGCTATTTGTATAATTTTTGTGCACTAAGCTTTTTATGTTCGGGGGGAATCTAACCTTTTGCAATATTAACAGTTTAATGTAAAGGCAATGCTAATATTTTGAATATGGGAAAGAATTCATCATGTAGACATAGGGGTGGTGATATTCTGAACAATGACACCAATGGTTTCCCGTTCCTTGATTTCTTTAATTTAAAGAAAGCTCACAGTCCGAGAAGACATCTCCTGCTATCCTAAAGTATACCACAAGGTGGCAGCATTACCAATTAATTGGCAATATTAATGTAAATAGGTGATTTTCAAACTCAAATTTACAAAATCCCGAAATAGAAAGAGGGCTCTTTGAAAAGAAGTGTGGTCACAGCAGACACATTACATCTATGGCTGGTGAATCAGCTGAGGTACATCCATCCCAATACCTCATTAGGTTGGCCAGACATCCCTGAACTTACTCATCGTTGTTCCAACTTCATTTGAACCCAGCTTAGAAACCTTTTCCTCCTTCAGACCTCCCCACCTCAGTAAACAACAGGACAGCACTACCACCCACCTAACTGCTGACGACAGAAACTAAAAGTCATTCTATTGTGGCAGAGAGCTTTGTGTTGTGATCTCTAGTTTTGTTATATTATGGTAAAAAAAAAAAAAAGTAGCCTGTATGATATCAACTCTTTTGTTATTTCTTGAGACTGGCTTTGCAGTAAAAAATTTTTAAGTGCTCTATGTGTTCTTAAGAAGAGCATGTACTCTCTTTTAGGTGAAGGATTCTGGCTATCTCTGTTAAATCAAGCTTGTTAATTGTGTTTTTGTATCTTTTTTATTCTTAGTAATAATTTGTCCGTTTTTTCTGTTTCTATACAAAATGTAGTTAAAAAAATAATCTCCCAATGCAGTTAAAGATTTGTTGATTTCTTGCAATGCTGTCAATGGCATTTTTGCTTTATATCTATTGAAAAGATATGGTAAGTTACATACAGATTCAGAATTGCTGTAGCTCCTTCCTGTATTATTCCTTTATTGTTTTATTATTCCTTTTATTTTTTAAAATCTTTACTCTTGGGGCTCCTGGGTGGCTCAGTCGTTAAGTGTCTGCCTTCCGCTCAGGTCATGATCCCAGGGTCCTGGGATTGAGCCCGCATCAGAGTCCCTGCTCAGTGGGGAAGTCTGCTTCTCCCTCTGCCTCTCCCCCTGCTTGTGCTCTCTCTCTGTCAAATAAATAAATGAAATATTTTAAAAATAAAATAAAGTCTTTACTTTTAATAATACTTTTCACCTTAAAGGCTATTTTGTCTGGCATTAATATTACCATACTAACATCTTTTGGGGTAATATTTTCCCATTCATTGGCTTATGTTCTAGCTGTGTCTATGGCAAACAGTATATAGCTACATTTTTTGTACTATTATCTAGTATGAGCACTTCTGACTTTTAAGTGACAAGCTTCATCTATTTATATATTGAACTTACTGACACATTTGGACTTATTACGACAATTCTGATGCTTTTTTTTAATTGACAGTGCTATTTCTCTGAGTCTTTCCCCCCCCTTCTTGCATTCCTTCTAATGGGTTGATGTGGTTTCTCTTTATTCTTTTTCTTTACCCTCATTGTTTTAGAGTCTTCATATTATGTTTTTCTCCTTTTGGTAATTATCCTTATATTTTATTTTATTTTATTTTTTTAAGATTTTATTTATTTATTTGACAGAGATAGAGACAGCCAGCGAGAGAGGGAACACAAGCAGGGGGAGTGGGAGAGGAAGAAGCAGGCTCATAGCAGAAGAGCCTGATGTGGGGCTCGATCCCAGATCGCCGGGATCACGCCCTGAGCCGAAGGCAGACGCTTAACCGCTGTGCCACCCAGGCGCCCCATATCCTTATATTTTAAACACGTATATTAAGAAGTCTAAAGTTAATTCATCTATTCTCTTCCTTGAATAATCAAGAGCCTTAGATGGGGCACCTGGGTGACTCAGTCAGTTAAGCATCTGCCCTCTAGCTCACGCTGTGATCTCAAGGTCCTGGGATCTAGCCCTGCATGGAGCTCTGTGATCTTGCTCTCAAATAAGTAAATAAAATCTTTTTTTAAAAAAAAAGCCTTAGAAAGCTTTATCTCCAATCATGCTCCCTCTCATCTTGTTAATTTCTGTTATCTAGTATTTTAGTTTCAACATCTTCTCAAGTTAGGCTTTAGTATCACTGTTAATCTTGTTTACAATCAATGCTTATTTAGAGATGCTGTCGTGTTTAACGATTTTCTTGCTTAGCATTACTTTCTGGATTATGTTATTCCCTTGATTAAAATCCTTCGGTAGCTTCACAGTAGAAAGACTAGTAACCAAGTCCTCTGCCATAGCCTAAGATACTCAGCATGATCTGGTCCCTGCGTGCTTCTCAGGTCTCCCCCATGCCACTCTTCTCCATTGCTCCCTGCCTTCCAGCTACCATCGTCCTCTTTCAGCCCCGGGAACAGGCTATAACTGAACACCAATTTCTTTCCCGCCTCAAACCCTAGGCACGTTATTTTCCTTCAATTCAGCATGGTGTTCTCTCTGTTCTTCCTATTGCTGGCTCTCTGTCCTTCTTCTTAGCCGAAATGTAATGATCTTAAATGATATTCTCAAAGAAGTTTTCCTTTGCCACCGAGAGAGATTAGGTCCTTCCCATCTCATAATTCTATAGAAGCACTCTGTTCCTCCATGTACTAATCACAAGTCATAATTACATATTTGAGTATGTGTTTCCTTGTTTGGTGCCTGCCTCTCTTGCCCAGATTGGGCTCTATAGGAACAACACTGGGAGTGAAAAGCCAATGAAAATAAGAAACATTTTAGAAGAAGGAATTACACATTTTTATACCAAATTAGGTAAGAGAGCAAATAGAAGGAAAACTTAAATCCAATTCTAAGGTTCTTCTTTGAAAGTCTATAAGAATAGAGATGCTACTTTCAGAAAGAGTAATTGGGAAAAGAATTCCATTTGAAAGAAATTGAGGAAAGGGGAAAATGACTTCTGCTTAGAAATATTAGGGCTAAACTAACAGTAGGACATCCATGTGAAGACGTCACAAGGACAATCAGCATTATGCTGGTGGGATGTAAGTTAGAGGTCAGGACCAGGGATGCAGTTGGAGGGAAAACTTACACTTTTGTCAGCCCTTATCAATTTCTCATCGAGCCATTCAAACTTTCTGCTTTGCCCTCATTCATTCAACGAATAGTCTTCCTGGCTCTGTGCTGAATGCAGGGATACAGTAGTTAAGTAAGAAGGATGCCATCCATACCCTCACGAAGCTTACAGCATAAAGGGGGAGAAAGACAATTCAATATGCGGTTACAATAGAGTCTGACCCACCCTGCCCGAGGGATTAGGTAAGAGTGCTATTAGGAGCACATAGCAAGAAAAATTAACCTAGTCTGTGGAGTCAGAGAAAGCTTTCTAGGGGGAAGTCATGCTTTCCTGAAACCCCAAGGAGAATAAGGAGTTATTCAGGAAGTAAGGTAAAGAGAGACGCCTTGGTAGAGGAAACATGTATGCAAAACCTTAAAGCAAGAAAAAACCTACATGCTCAAGTGTTCCTACTTTTGTCAAGGAAATAACCTTTACCTGGCCCTTTAAAAGATTTTTTAAGTTGATTGAGGTATAATTTAAAAATAGCAAAATCACTCTTTTAATGTGTATAGCTCTATGAATTTTGACAAACTTATACAGGCATGTAACCATTACAACAATCAAGACATACAGTATTTCTACCACCTTACAAAGTTCCCTCCTACCTCCTTCTACCCCTCCTAGGCTCAGACCCCTGGCAACTGCTGATTGGATTTCGTCTCTATAGTTTTTCCTTCTCCAAATACCGCATAAATGGAATCATATAGTATGTAGCCTTTTCAGTCTGGCTCCTTTCACAGAACATAATGCTTTTCGGAGTGATTTATGTTGTATGTATCACTAGTTTGTTTCTTTTTATTGCTGAACAGTATTCCATTGTATAGGTGTACCATGCTTTGTTTCCAGTTTTTGGAAAATGCAGAAAAAGCTGCTACAAATATTACCATTAGGGTTTTTGTGTGGGTACAGGTCTTCGTTTCTCTTGGGTAAACACCTAGGAGTGGGATTGTTAGATCATAAAGTGAATGCAAGTTTGACTTTATAGGAAATTGGCAAGCTGTTCCCCAGATTGGCTGTGTCACAATGCATTCCCACCAGCGATGGGTAAGAGTCCCCGCTGCTCGGCATCCTCACCAGCACTTGGCATTATCAGTTGTGTTAATTCCTGCTGTAGTAGTTTAAGCCATTCTTCTAGGTGTGCAGGGGTATCTCATTGTTACTTTAATTCGCGCTTTCCCACTGACTACAAACGTCAAGCATCTTTTCATGTACTTATTTGCCATCTGTCTTCTTTTGTGAAGTGTCTGTCCAAGTGCTTTGCCTATTTTTCTTTCGATTGTTTTCTTATTATTGAGTTTAGAGAATCTTTTACATATTCAGGTTACCAATCCTTTATCAGTTATGTGTTTGTTTTTAAGATTTATTTGTTTATTTTAGAGAGCGCGCTCGCGGAGGGGAGGGGGACAAGGAGAAGGAGAAAGAGTCTTAAGCAGACTCTGCGCTGAGCACAGAGCATGACACGGAGGCTCAATCTCCCAACTCCTAGATCACGACCTGAGCCCAAGTGAAGAGTCGGTTGCTTAACCCACTGTACCAGCCAGGTGCCCCTCAGATATGTGCTTTTTAAGTGGTTCTTCCCAGTGGGTGGCTTGTCTTTTCCTTTTCTCAGACTGTCTTTCAAAGATCAGGATTTGTTTTTATCTTGCAAAACCTGATTTATTATTTTTTTCTTTTTCTACCCAGCTTTTTAATCCTGTTCCTTCCCACCCCTTTCAAACGTGGCCGCCTTTCATTGCATTCAATCATGCAGAATTCTCCCACTTTTTTGCAAAAATCTTCACTTGCACTTCCTGCCGTTCACCCATTGTTCCCGTAGGTTTTTTCTCTTTATTTCTCTGACAGATATTCGGAATGGAATGGATATTCTCTGGAAGCCTCCATTTCCTTACTACCTCATCATCTTTAGATCTCTGAAATTTTGCATCCTTTCATACCACACTACCAAAACTAACCTCTGGATGTCACCAAAAAACCTCTTACATGTCGATTTCAAGAATTTTCTAGACCCTAATTCTCTACTTCCTTTTGGGATAATCCTTCCTTCCAAAAATTACTTTTCAACCTCTTACTTTCAACATTCCCAAAAAACTGATTGAAGGCTGTATAGTATTCCCTTAGGGATTAATTCAGTCCTTATTTAATGTCATGTAAACAAGAGCTTATTTACTGAATAAAATCAACTTTTTTTGTTGTTGTTCCAAATTCAGACCAAAGTAATAAATATGAAATAGGTGTTAAATTGTTCACAGGTAACTAATTCCTTTCCATGAGCTGAATATCCCCATTTGTTTTTTTTCAATGACTTTATTGCCTTTTTAAAAAATCTATATTTCCAGTGATGTAAATTTCAGCACAACCTACAGTAGTGATTTTTATTATGCATTTGAATTATTAGAGTCCAAATGAGTGAAGTTCTACCCTAGCTTTTTCATTTTAATGTATATGTTTATCTACCTGATATCATGGATAAAGAAGAAATACAATCCAGGGGCTATCTGCTAGGACAGGAAGAAAAGTTGTTATTAGAATCACAACGTTGTTCTCTATTATTTATTGGGTGGAGAAACTGAAATATAGTAAAATAGATTTTCCCCTCTAAAGTCAAATCATGAAGAGGGCACAGCAAGGAAATTTCAGTTTTATTTGATTTTTGCCTTGCTGGAACCATAAATAGCAGCTAGTTTTGCTCTTCTCGGTTATCCCCCTAATCATTAACCCTAACCTTTCTTTTGTCTTCTCTTTCCTTTTTTTCCCTCTAATTAGTATAATGACCAGAGAATGTGGCTAAATTAAATCACCCCGTTTCTCTCAACTCTAGGTCGAAGTAATTATTTTTGTTAACCCATCTAGCTCTTCCGCTAGCTTCCTTTCACCTACTGGGAAGTCTGCTTTCTGAGGAACAGCTCCTACTTCTTTCTTCTTGGACGGAGCAAAACAGAGCAATGACTAAACTTTTCCTGAAATTCCTTAGTGTCACAAAGCCAGTCTGGGCAAATCAGTGCCCTGAAGTCTTCTGTTTCTATCTTGAGAATATCAATGCATTCTGAGCACATTGGGAAACAGCATCACATGAGAGAAAGAGCTTTGGAGTTAGGAAAACCCCAATTCAAATAAATTCTGATCACCGCTTACTAGCTTTTTGACCAGAAACTCAATAAATCCTCTGAACATGTTTCCTCATCTGTGAAAGAGAAAATAACATCTATTTGAACATGAAGCACGAGGAATCAGAAACTTAGAAAGTACCTAATACATTTCCATCCCTTTCTTCCCCCTGCCCACAATAATTTTTTTTCTTTTTTTAAGATTTCTTTATCTTTTATCTTTTCTCTGAAAAGCAGAGGGAGAGTCAGAGAATCTCAAGCAAACTCTTTGCTGAGTGCAGAGCCAGATGAGGGGGTTCAATCTCTGACCCCAAGACCATGACCCAAGCTGAAATCAAGAGTGGGACACTCAACCCAGGCATCACCCCCCCTCAATAATTCTTTTAATCAAGAATGACTCTTTGGGGTGCCTGGATGGCTCAGTCAGTTGAGCGTTCAGTTTTTTTTTTTCCAAGATTTTTATTTATTTATTTGACAGAGAGAGAGAGCACAAGCAGGGGGAACAAGGGAGAAGCAGGCTCCCCACTGAGCAGGAAGCCCAATGTAGGACTCGATCCCAGGACCCTGGGATCATGACCCGATCCGAAGGCAGATGCTTAACCAACTGAGCCACAGAGGCGTCCCTGAGCATCCAATTCTTGATTTTGGTTCAGATCATTATCTCAGGGTCATGGGATCAAGCCCCACATCAGGCTCTATGCTGAGCACAGAGTCTCCTCAAGATTCTCTCTCTCCTTCTCCCACTGTCCCTCCTCCCGCTCACTCTCTCTATAAATAAATAAAATCTTTTTTAAAATCACATAGCAACTACAAGTCTGTGAAGAAAGTTCAAGGCACTTTATATCTTTTTTTATACTGAAATATTGTACATATACTATGTGAAGTAAATTAACTTTATCTTGAAACTCTTTTTTGTCACAGACTACACATGATCTTTGACTATTATACTTCTAGGAATCTGTCCCAGAATATACTCGTGTGTGTGTGTGTGTGTGTGTGTGTGTGTATGTGTATATGCTTATTGCAGCTTATTTGTACTGAGACTAGAAACAATTGGTTCAATATTATTGCATACTCATATGATGAAATGTTATCAATTCATTAAATAAGAAACAGTTGGGGCGCCTGGGTGTCTCAGTCAGTTAAGCATCTGACTCTTGGTTTCAGCTCAGGTCATGAACTCATGTGTTGTGAGATTAAGGCCCCCATCTGGTTCTGTGCTCAGCAGGGAGTCTGCTTGAAGACACTCTCCCTCTGTCTCTCTCCACCCACCTCTCTCTTTCTCACTCTCTTTCTCACTCTCTCTCAAATAAATAAATCTTTAAAAATAAATAAATAACAATTAATAATTAAATAGCTGCTGCATTCCTAGAACCTTATTAAATTATAAAGGAGAATAAAAAGTAGCATAAAGCATGTCTTATCCTGGAGGAGCATATGACCTGCTTGGGAAAGGTCAAAGATGCACATGTCTCTGGCTTTAAATTTTGTGTCTTCTGTGTGACTCAACTCTTTGATTTGTGTTCCTGAAAAATAATCTTCCAGGGGTGTCTGGTAGAGCATGCAACTCTTAATCTCAGGGTTGTGAGTTCAAGCCCCACGTTGGTTGTGGAGCCTACTTTTTAAAAAATAAATAAGAAATAAGAAAAAGAATCTTCCGGACTAGGGGTTGGCAAACTGTACTTGTGGAGCATAATCCAAACTCCTTGCCTATTTTTGTAAATAAAATTTTATTGGAACCCAGCCATGGACATTCATTTACCAATTGTCTATGTCTACTTTCCTGATATAGAGTTGAGTAGTTGCAACAGAGACCACTTGGCCCAAAGCCAAAAATATGTACTAACTGTCCCTTTACAGAAAAAGTTTATCACCTCCTGTCACAGGACTTAAAAACAAAACAAAAAATCTTAAAAATGGTTTGGAATTAAGCTTGATGGTTTTAAAATATGTCCATAAATTTTTTGATACACTTTTCCTTAAAAGGGGAAGCTTAATTCTCCTCTCTTTGAGTGTGGACCAAAACTTGGTGACTTCCTTCTGAAAAACAGAGTATGGCATAAATAATGGTGTGTGACTTCTGAGATTAGATCATAAAAGATGTTACAGCCTCCTCTTCACTCTTGTTCAGATCACTTGGTGAGAGGAAGCCAGTTGCTATGTTGTGAGGGCACTCAAGTAGTTCCGTGGAGAGGTCCATGGGTCAAGGAACTGAAACTTCTCGCCAACAGCTAGCAAGGAAATAATGCCTTCTACTAACAGCCACGTGAGGGAACCATCTGGGAAGTGGATCCCTCAGTTCTGGTCAAGCCTTCAAATAACTGGAGCCCTAGCCAAGGCTTGACTACAACCTCATGAGAGAACTTGAGTCAGAATAACCCAGTTAAGCCACTCCTGAATTCTTTTTTTTAATAAAGATTTTATTTATTTATTTGCAAGGTAGAGGGACAGAGATAGCGAGAGAGAGCACGCGTGGGGAGGAGAGGCAGAAGCAGGCTCCCCGCTGAGCAGGGAGCCCGATGCAGGGCTCAATTCTAGGACCCTGGGATCATGACCTGAGCCGAAGGCAGATGCTTAACCAACCTCTGAGCCACCCAGGCATCCCAACCACTCCTGAATTCTTGACCCACAAAAACTGTGAAACAGTAAATATGTTGTTTTAAGCTACTAAATTTGAGGGTAATTTGTGATCCATCAATAGATAACTAATACAAAGCTGACAACTTTAGCTCCTCTAGAGCGGTGGGTCCATGACTTTTTCCTTAAAGGGCCAGACAATGAATGTTTTAGGCTTGTGGGGTCATAGGATCTTCATGGCAGTGGCCCACCTCTGCTGCTGTAGCAGGAAAGCAGACACACACAACACAGATGAGCATGACTGGGTTCCAATAAAACTTTATTTACAAAAACAGGTGGCAGGCCTGTAGGCCAGTTTGCCATCCTCTGGTCTAGAGAAAGCAATTTTAATGATATTAAGTAGTGTTTAGAAAAGAGTGGTAGAAAGTGGGGGAAATTTCAGCTTCAGGTTGCAAAGCCAAGTACCAGGGAAACCCGTGATTAGGAAAGGCAATGTGCACAATGTCATCACGATTCTCTTTTATCTTTCCCTGCTAGCTTTTGCCAGGAGGTTATAGACATAAAATCATTGCGAGGGTGATGGGACTTTTTCCCTAAGAAATCTGATAGAATGAGGACTGAGCACCAACCAGAAAATACAAAAATCTCCTCTTCTGGGTTTTGCCAACCTCCTAAAACCTGTGAGTACCTGTGCCAGAGCTGGTGTTTTAACCATGCAAAACAAGCTTATTTGGGGTGGCAGGAAGATTATTTCCTATTAACAACTAGAAATAAGAACAAGGGACTAGTAACTGTTAGTGGAAATTAAAAAGGGACCCAAACCTTACTTAAGTCTATTTCTTAACATTATGCTCAAAGTATGTCATATTCTTTTTTATGATCCTTAGAAGTCAGGACTTGTTCAGACCTGTAAATTTACCAAACACATTATTATTATTATTATTAGTAGTAGTAGTAGTAGTAGTAGTAGTAGTAGTATTTATTATTTTAAGTAGGCTCCAACACGGAGTCCAAACTCATGACCCTAAGATTAAGACCTGAGCTGAGATCAAGACCCAGACGTTCAACCCCCCGAGCCACCCAGGCATCCGTACCAAACAAATTATTATGAAAAAACTCATATCTGACCAGAACCACACGCTAACCAAATGTCTGTTAGAAGGAAGCCTAACTGGGTCTTACCATCATAGTCGGAAGTCATTATTCTCAGTGGCGACTCCTCACACTGCAGGCTCCCCACGCAGCCCTGCCAGCGTGGACCTACTGCGATCATAGCTCACATTTACTGAACACCTGCTGAACACCAGGGGCTGCGGTAAATACGCTACACACACTCCTTCAGAATCCGCCTAATAACTCTGTGCGGTCCGCGTTATTATCCCCATCTCACGGATGAGGAAAAAACTGACGGTCCGTAGCTCATCCAAAGTCGCTCAGCTACTAAGTGGCCGAGCTAGAATTTGACCCTTGGCAGTTGACTGCTGGAGCCCGTGGTCCTGCCCAGCGCCCTCCGCCAGCCCAGAGGAGAAAAGGTTAAGTGCAACATTGTGTGATAGCTGTGACCTCACAGTTTCTTTCAGAGCAGGTCAGTTTTGTTGAATGAAGAGAATTCAAATGCATTAAACAATTGGAAAACACCCTTACAAAACCCAATAGCACCAATCCTTCATTACCGCACAGTGGGGTAGCAGCTAATGGGGGTGGTTCCTAAATGAACGTGCCAGGGAAAAACTAAACTAGACGGATTACTCCAAAGTTCCTGAAACTTGCTCCTGAAGTACATAGTCTCCTGAAGACACAACAGGTTCACATCTCCCTTCTCGTGCTTACTATGGGATGTATCCTCAGTCAGGGGAATGTTCCCTTCAAAGCTTCGAATCTGTCTCCTCCCTTTCTCTCCTTTCCTCCCTCTCTGTGGTTCTGTAGAATTGAATGTACATAATTTTTAAAAACGTGTGATGTTAGTCCACTGTAATACAAACCTAGAGCAGAACATAAATGCTAAGGTAACCAAAGTGAAAACATTAATAAATTCTTTTGTATAAACATAGCACAAGCGTTAGGTACCTCCGGGGTATTCTGACGTGTCTCTGTCATGGTGTAAACACAATGCCTATTTTTCCTTAGCCACCTTACCCCACCGTGTGCATGGACACGAATCAGGCATAAGAACCCCTATCACAAGCAGGGCAAATTACCCTCTCCTCTAGCTGTCTAAAGTCAGTACAGGAACTGAGGTGCTTTTGGAGACAACAGATGACAGGACATGGCTGGGATCAAGAAATTGAGGAACCACTGCCTGGAAAAGAAAAGTAAAGCCACAAGAGGACAGGAAAGGACAATTAAGAATGTTCTCCCAGGGAACTGATCTCAGAGAAAGAAGGCAAAAAAGAAGATAGAATGGGAAAACCTTTCTGCAAAAACCAGTACCTCCTGCATATTTCCAGTTCTCATATTAAGCCAAGTTCAGGAGGGAGCTCGTTCACAAATACGATCATTATAAGGTTAAAAAAGCAAAAAGGAGGGGCTGAAACAGAGCCAGAGCTAGGATAAGCTGAGTGACACGCTCCCCTTGGGCACCACGTCGAAGAGGTGTCCCCCAAGACTCAGCGACCAAATAAGTAATATTGTAATGCAATAGTTTAAAAAATCAAATTGGCGAACTATAGCCAGCCGCCAGCTTTGCAAATAAAGTTTTATTGGAACCAGGGTCAGGTTCAGGGTGAAGTGACTGACTGAGGCAGGATAGGTAGAACTCAGCAAGACAGAATTCCGTCCTTACTTAAAATGTTGACGTTTTATGCATCGTGGACTTTTTGCACTGATTTTGAATTTTTAAAGAACATTGCATTAACACGTGATTTACTTTGATTGCTGGGGTTTGGGGCTGCCCTTAAATTTTGTGCCTCACTCACCACCCCCTAGTCCTGCCTGGGTTGTAAAAGAGAGAGAGGAAGTAGGAAGAGACAGTGGTTTAAAAACTGATGCTGGGATTTGGGGTCAAGACCTAAAGCAGAAAAGTGGGAGACTCCATTTTATCGCGCTGTATGCATTCTGTGCCCTGGGCGTCCTCGCGCCAGTGAAGGCCGTTCTTTCATTGAGCTCCTTCCCTTGGCTTGGCAGCTGCACTCACTTTTATATGCAGGTCCTGGAATGCTGGGCGCTGTACGGCAGCCAACATCTCTCCTCTCCCTTCTCAAACATGACGTTCTCTGTAATTCAGTTACAGACACCTCTTTCCTTAGCCTTCTCACCCAGGGAGCCTGATCAAGGAATCTAAGAACTAAGCCTCATTTGCCTTCTCTGGGTATGCAAGTGAATTTGCATATATCTTGTGTCCATTTGCATTCCCCTCACATGGGGCATTTAGAATAAAAACAACATTCATGAATCAAAATGAAGCTTGTTCCATTCTTCCTCTGTCAAAGTATGGCGTAAGTAAAAGGATACCACAGTGTGAGAAGGAGCTGAAATTATATTTGCCAGGGTTATGTGTAGTTTTAAAAGCAATTCAGTTTGGTGGCATTTACCACCATAAAATTGGCGTTTAATATTTATGGGTTTAGCCTTGGAGAAATCACTCATGACTGAAATAGCCCCCCACCCCCTTCCACTACCATTCTTGTAGAAATTTGGGCCAAGAGCCCCTAGAAGCTAAAACTACTTTTCCTTCTCCAAGTCACCACTTAGAGGGTGGGAAGCCTGATGGTTCTACTTCCCTGATTGCTCCATTTGGGGTGAAGTGGATGAAGAACAAGTTACAAAGGAGAAAAGGAAGATGGACTTTTGCTCTTCATCCTCCCTCCTTCTGGAAGCTGAGCGAAAGAACGCAGGAAAGGAAAAGAGCAGTCTGGTGTGAACACTGCACAAAATTTCATCTAAAGAAACAAACCGCTGGACTGGGGACTACGAGTGCAAAATAAAATGGAGCTCAAAATGATGAAAATTGATATCACAAGCAATAAGGGCAAGTTCATTACACAGTTGTTTAAAAAAGTAGAGCAGGTAAGTAAGAATACATCAACATGCCTCCAGCACTGTCTAAGAGAACCAGAGGGTGTGAGCCTTGCAATCTGTATGACAGAGAGTTCAGTGAAGAAGCATGACTCAAACCCTTCACAGCTTGAAAAAAAAATTCCATTAGTTCATTTAGCCTTATTTTAAAATATCCAATTCTTGAAGCTATTTTCTGGTTATTGGAAAATTTGTAACCAAGAAGAGGGGTGCTTTGGACAATGAATTTCTATTTTCAAACAGATACACCTCTGTATAATTGAATGTAGTGGCCCTGGTTTATAATTTGGTTTTGTAAATTTAGTTCGTAGGAATTGATGCCCAATTCAACTCTTGGTTGAATTGATCAAATCAAGCTTCTGACCAAACCGTCACTAAGCCTGCTCATTTCTTCCTTTAAAATGCCACGTGCATCTACAGAAATACTATGACAAGCATGCAGGGATAGAGGAGCAGATGGGCTCTCTTGCCATTGTGCTCATAGGCACCAGAAAAATCTTGGAAGTAATGTAATGTCCATCATTAGGAGACTGGTTAAATATATTATGGTAAATTCATACTATGTGAAACTCCCAACACTGCTAAAGAGAGTAAGATAGATTTATATATAACAATATGGAAATACTTCTAAGATGTATTATTAAATAATCTACATTTCAGAATAGTATAAGTATTATGATCCAATTTATGTAAAATGAAGTATATATATGTATATACATGTATGTGTGTGTATGATATTTGTTTATGATCAAAACTTTCTGGAACAATATCAGTATTAGTAGTTTCTTGTTGAAAGTGGTCTTGGGAAGGATTGCAGGACCAGTAGACTTTTATAAAGTATTTCTGTAACCATGTTTACAATGGTCATGCAGTCCTTTTATATTGAATATTAATTTGTAGTGATTAATTTATAACTGAAGTAATATATTCTATATATTAATATACCCTATATTTATACGATTTATATTTATAGAATATTAACATATTTTATATTTATATGATTTACTAATTCACACATACACACACACACAAAGTAAGTGCAAGTGTGAGCACTAATACATATGAAGGAAAACATGCCAAACAATTACAGTATTTCTCATTAAGTAGTTGGATGCTAGGTGCTTTTTATTTTCTTCCTTACATATGTTTTTTCTAGATTTTTATAATGATCCTGGAATAGTTTCCTTGCTGTAAATAGCACTCAAGTTAAAAAAGTAAATCATTTCCAAAGTACAAAACCTAGAAAATACACATAGAATTAAAGGAACACTATGAAAATTCACCTATAATCTCAGCAGCCAAAAATAACCATGGCTAACCTTTTTGTGTATGTCTTTCTAGACCCTTTGCAGGTTTTTATCTTGTTGAAAAGATGATCATTATAGGGGCACCTGGATGGCTCAGGTGGTAAAACGTCTGACTCCTGGTTTCAATTCAGGTCATGATCTTAGGGTCCTGGAATCTAGCCCCATGTCCAGCCCCATGTCAGGGTCTGCATGGAGTCTACTTGTCCCTCTCCCTTTCCCTCTGCCCCTCCCCCTCAGATAAATAAAATCTTAAAAATAAAAAGATGATCATTATATCTGTTCCATGATCTGTGTTTCTGTTTGTTAGGCATATTATCCAGAACATTCCCCTAGGTACATAAAGTATTATCCAATACGGTTTTTGATAACTTCACAGTATTCCATTTTATGGAGATATCATAATTTACTAGGTCAACTCTCTACTTCTGGACTGTCTCAACTGGGCATTTTTTTGACTATATCTTTATATCCACCCCATTATTTCCTCAGGGTGGATTCCTAAAATTGAAGTTCCTGGGTCAAAGTGTAAGGTGTTACTTTTTCTTATTGTGGTAAAATATATATAACATACAATTTACCATTAAACCTTTTAAAGTATACAATTCAGGGATGCCTGGGTGGCTCAGTTGGTTAAGCATCTGCCTTCCACTCAGGTCATGATCCCAGCATCCTGGGATCGAGTCCCACGTTGGGCTCCTTGCTCAGCGGGGAACCTGCTTCTCCTTCTGCCTGCCTCTCCCCCCACTTGTGCGCTCTCTCTCTTTCTAAATAAAAAAACAAAATCTTTTCAAAAAAATTATACAATTCAATGGTATTAAGTACATTTACAAAGTTGTGCAACAATCAACATCATCCAATTTCAGAACTTTTTCATCATTGCTAACAAAAATCTTGTACCCATTAAGCAGTCATTTCCTTTTTTTTTTTTTTAGATTTTATTTATTTATTTATTTGAGAGAGGAGCACCAAAGAGAGAGCCAGCATGAGTGGAGGGTAGAGGGAGAGGGAGAAGCAGGCTCCCCGCTGAGCAGGGAGCCCTACGCAGGACTTGATACCTGGACCCTGGGATCATGACCTGAGCCAAAGGTAGAGGCTTAACTGACTGAGTCATCCAGGTGCCCCTCATTTCCTTATTTAAATAATATTTTATTTATTTATTTGAGAGAGAGAGAGCATGCACAGACTCCACGTTGAGACAGAACCCAACATGGAGCTCAATCCCATGACCCCGAAATCACGACCAAGCCAAAGCCAACAGTTAGAACCTCAACCAACTGAGCCACCCGGGAGCCCCAAGCAGTCATTTCCCATTCCCTCCTTCCCTTTGTCCCTGGCAACCACTAATCTACTTTCTGTCTCTGTTGGGCCATACAGACTGACTTGCATCTGTATCCAGATTTGCCTATTTTTGATAGTTCATATAAATAGAATCCTACAATATTTGGCCTTCTGTGCTTAGCTGCTTTCACTTAGCATAGTGTTCTCAAGCTTCATCCATGTTGTAGCATATATAGTATTTTATTCCTTTTTATGACTAAGTAGTATTTCATAGGGATAGGTCATATTTTGTTTATCAATTCATCTATTGGTGGACATTTGGGTTGTTTCTACCTTTTGGCTGCTTTGAATATTCGTGTACAAGTCTTTGTTTGAACCTCTGTTTTCTGTTCTTTTGGATATATATCCAGGAGTAGAATTACCAGATCATATGTAATTCTATATTTAATTTTTCAGGATCTGCCAAACTGTTTTCCACAGTAGGCTTCACCCACTTAACGTTCCCATCAGCAATGTAGGAGAGTTTCAATTTCTTCACATCTTCATTAACACTTGTTTTTTTCTGTTACTGTTGTTTTGAATTCGTTTTTTATTCATTTAAGTAATCTCTATATCCAACATGGGGCTCGAACTCATGACCTCAAGATTAAGAGTTGGACACTCTCCTGAGTGAGCCAGTCAGATGCCCCTTCCTTTTTAATTTGCTGTTTTGTTGTTTACTGATCACCCCAGTGAATGTGAAGTAATTACTCATTTTGGTTTTGATTCACATTTCCCTAATGACTAATGATGTTGAGCATCTTGTCATGTTCTTGTTGCCCATTTGTACATACCCATTAGAGAAATGTCTATTCAAGTTTTTTGCCCATTTTTTAAAAAGCTTTATTTATTTGAGAGAGAGAAAGAGAGAGAGCAGGGGGAGAGGCAGAAGGAGAGGGAGAGAGAGTCTTTAGGCAGACTCTGCACTCAATGTGGAGCCCGACCAAGAGCTCAATCTCATCACCCTGAGATCATGACCCGAGCCAAAACCAAAAGTTGGTGCCCCTCTTTGATCCATTTTGAATTAGTTTTTGCATATGGTGTGAGGTAGGAATCCAACTTTGTTTTTTTGCGTGTGGATATCCAGTTTTTCCAGCAACATTTGTTGAAAAGACTATTCTTTTCCCCCACTGAATCGTTTTGGAATGCTTGTTGAAAATCAAAGTATCACTTTAAGATCAGAAAACACAACCAGAGTAATAAAAAAGTAGAGTGAGAATGTGTTTCCTCTTTTCTTCTCTACAACTTTTCATTAGATTCTTATGCCCTCATACTCAGATTGATGTAATGGTCTTCTAATTATCTTGCCTATCAGTGACAGAGCAGAGTAATATCTCTTTTTGTTGTTTTGTTTTGTTTTGTTTTGTTTTGTTTTGTTTTGTTTTGTTTTGTTTTAAGTAGGCTCCACACCCAGTATGGAGCCCAGTTCGGGGTTTGAACTAACGACCCTGAGATCAAGACCTGAGCTGAGATCTAGAGTCGGATGCTTAACCAACTGAGACACCCCGGCACCCCAGAACATCTTTTTATTACCACCATGTTATTAATTCCTTCATTTATAAATATTTATTGATTGCCTATTTGATGCAGACAAAGAAGTTTCTCAACTGGTTGGGATGGAGTTATATAGCTGTAAAACTTTCAATAACATTTTCCAAGTGAATCAGATTACTACTACTAAAGTATTAACTGGTGACTAGACCTCAGAGCATAGTTACCCACCAAACTACAGTCATCAGTGCCTCTTAGCGTAAAATAATCAGCCAACCTTACCCATTGCTTCTACAATAGATGGATTAGAAGGAAAACTGAGCTAAAATATATTCAAGAACAAAGGAGTAAGGAGATACATCCTTTTTAGCAGGGAGTAAAAATAATATTTTAATCTCAAAGTCACCTGTCATTTATTCTTTCCACACACTAATTGGATGCCTATTATGTGTCCCAGGATTATAAGAAGGAATATGATTCAGATGCTGTGCTCTAATTGTTCGCAGTTTAGAAAAGGAGACAGTTATTCTTAAAGATAAATTATAATCCAACATTGTAAGTGCAATAATAAAAATATGAATAAAACACCATAGGAACACTAGAGTGCAGCAAGTTTAATAATAGGAATATTCCTTTTTTTCCTTAATGGATCTGTTAAATTTCTACTATAATTATCTGGAAACTATTTGTTATAGTATTTCCCCATTACCAGCTTATCTTTGAATCCCTTCATTTACAAATATTTATTGATTGCCTACTTGATGCAAAGAAATTTCTCATCTGGTTGGGATTGAGTTATGTAGCTGTAAAACTCTCAATAACACTTTCCAATTTTGTGATACATTTTAAAATTATATAAAATGAATACATTAGAAAAAATAATACAGTATGAGTTAACAGCACAAGAGCTCTGACCTAAGACCAGAACCAGATGATTAGTCTAGATTAGCAGTTCTCGGTGATGGTGTCTCAGTACAGTGGCATGTAACCATAAATTGTGCAGCATGACACTGTGTACCCTTAATAGTTAAGATGTCAGAGTTTGCACACTATTTCACACACACAAGCACATGTATAGAATTGAAGATAATTCTTAGACAACATCATTTTCATTTATTTGCATCCTTCTGTATATTTACTTGAGAGATTCAGTTACAAATTCTCAAGAGGGAAAGAATGATGTATCCAGGATACATTCCATGAAGAATTCAAAGAATGGGTAGCATTTGGAGATAAACTGGAGGAGAGTACATCCCCCTAAGTGGGAAAGTTGCAAATGTGCATGATGTATTAGGAGAAATAAATAGACTGGCCTAGCTGAGTGGAGATTTATAGAGGGTTAGTGGTCATATGATAAGGACACTGTTAATACTGTAAAATGATAATACCAAACTTAAGATACAAAGAGATTTCAACAGGGCCTTGAACATCTTCATCCACGTTCATCAGGCACTTGAAGAACATCAGGCAAAGCCACTCTGGGAATATAGGAATAATAATAAAAGTTAAAATTGAGTACTTACTTGTTCTAGGCACCATTCTAAGTGTTTTACACGTATTAAACCACTTGTGCCTTACAACAGCCATACGAGGTAAATATAATTATTCTCCCCATTTTGCTGAGGCTTAGAAAAGTTATGATTCTTGCCCAAAAGCCCACAGCTAGCCCTGATTTGAACCCAAGCAACTCTATATTGCCTTTCTTCTTATCTTCTTCTATCTAATACTGTAGTAACCTAGAATAGAATAGTAAGCATGAAGGAAAAGACTGAACAGCCAAAAAAGATGTCAAAACTTTTTAATGTCTTTCATTTTGCCACAAGGGATTCCCTCAGGCTCAAGGCCTATTGACTTTTATCTTAGGCACAATTTTAATAAGCATGTTATTTTTAAAACCCATGGGGGATGGTGAGGAACAAATAAACACGCTGATTTCTGAGAGAAAAGTCGAGAAGGAACAAAAAAGTGAGAATGCTGATTAAAATTTAAAATGCACAGCAAGTCTGGGTATCTTTTAGGCCCTAGCAAACACACATAGATACTACAACAGCCAAGGAGGGTATCACTGTGCCAGCACATAGAACTGATATTCCTAATAATTATCCTGGGTCATCAATTAAGAGTCAAATTATGGGGGAGCCTGGATGGCGCCGCAGGTTAAACATCTTACTCTTGGTTTTGGCTCAGGTTGTGATCTCAGGGTCGTGAGATCAAGCCCCACATTGGGCTCTGCACTCAGCACGGAGTCTGCTTGAGTTTCTCTCTCTCCCTCTTGCTTTGCCCCCCCCACCCTGCCCCTCCACTCTCTCTCTCTCTCTAAAATAAACTAATGAATCTTTAAAAAGAAAACTTAAATTACAGTCAACACTCCGTTTAAGAGAGGGTCAAGCCTCAAACCAGAGGCCCCTCTCCCAGGAACTTTATCCCAGAGAAAGATTTTAATGAGAGGAAACCTAAGGTCCTAGGAAGACTATTTCCTTTTTTTTTAATGTCCAGTATAATTAACTTGCAGTGTTATTTAGTTCCAGGTGTATAACATAGTGATTCAGCAACTCTATATTCAGAGCTCATCACCATAAATGTACTCTTCATCCCCTTCACTTATTTCACCCACCCCCACCCCACCTGCCAGCTACCCACTGGTAGCCACCAGTTTGTTCTCTGTAGTTAACAGAGAGCTAGAAGACTCTTTCTTTCTTTTCTTTTCTTTCTTTCTTTCTCTTTCTTTCTTTCTTTCTTTCTTTCTTTCTTTCTTTCTTTCTTTCTTTCTTTCTTTCTTTTTGTTATATTAGTCACCATACAGTACATCCCCAGTTTTCGATGCAATGTAGACTATTTCTTTTTTTTTTTTTTAAAGATTTTTTATTTATTTATTTGACAGAGATAGAGACAGCCAGCGAGAGAGGGAACACAAGCAGGGGGAGTGGGAGAGGAAGAAGCAGGCTCACAGCGGAGGAGCCTGATGTGGGGCTCGAACCCGGAACGCCGGGATCACGCCCTGAGCCGAAGGCAGACGCTTTAACCGCTGTGCCACCCAGGCGCCCCAATGTAGACTATTTCTAACCAAGCAAATGGGAAGGCCAGAATCTTCTGAGGGAGATAAACTTTTCAGGGAATTTTTTACTATCTTTGATGGACACAATCAGGAAATGTGACTTAAATTGAGAGAAACCTCAGGGGCGCCTGGGTGGCTCAGTCAGTTTAGTGTCAAACTCTTGGTTTTGGCTCAGGTCATGGTCTGAAGGTTGTGAGATGCAGCCCCATGTTGGGCTCTGCATGGAGTCTGCTTGAGATTCTCTCCCTTTCTTTCTTTCTTCCCCTCTCCTCCTCTGCCTCTCTCCCTGTTCATGCACTCTCTCTGTCTCAATAAATAAATAAAATCTTTAAAAAAAAGAAATACATTTTTAAAAAGTTGAGAGGAACCTCAGCCTCAGACAGTGGAAAAAAATATGGGCTGAAATAATCCTGGTTCTATAAACTGGAGCAAACTCTTCTCTCTTCTGCTTGCAAAATAAATCTGGGCTGCCTTGAGGGGAAAAAAAAAAGACATTCATTTGTTTCAATCCAAAGTAAATACCAGAACAAAAACTGACAAAGCCACAATTTTTAAATAGCTACTGAGAAAATATTAACTAAAATACTAGCAAATAAAATTCAAAAACATTTTTAAAAAATTAAACACCTAAGTAGGATCATATCAGGAATGCAAGAATAGTTCAACATCAGGGAATTTATTGTGATAATCACCCATATTAACAAATCAAAAGAGAAAAAGCATATTATCATCACTTTTGAGTGATTTATTGATTGATTCATTCAGCCAACAAATTTTCATTATGCATCCACTGTGTACCAGGTGCTGAAGATATGGCAGTGGGCATAAATAGCAAAAGTGTTTGCTGGCAACAGCTTACATTTTAGTCAAGGTAGATATACAATAATTAAGTAAATAAATATATAACATCTGTAATAATTATATGCTATGATTCAAATAAAGCAAGTTAAGATGATGATAAGAAGGATGCTATTTAGTATAGGGTGATCAGGGAAGGCTCACTGTTAAGATTACTTTTTTAAAAAATATTTATTTGACAAAGAGAGAGAGCACAAGCAAGGGGAGTGGCAGGCAGAGGGAGAGGGAGAAGCAGGCTCCCCGCTGAGCAGGGAGCCAGATGCAGGACTCAATCCCAGGACCCTGGGATCATGACCTGAGCCCAAGGCAGATGCTTAATGGACTGAGCCACCCAGGTGCCCTAGTTAAGATTACTTTTGAGCAAAACCTAAAAGAAGTGAATGGGCTAGCCAAGAGAATGTCTGGGGAAAGAGAGTTCTGGGTAGAGAAAAGAACAAATACAAAGGTCCTAAAATTGGAGAGAGCCCATATTTTCGGGGATACCAATATGGCGGGCATAGAATAAGCAAAAAGGAGACTAGAAGAACACAAGGTTAGAGAGGCAGAGGGCAGAGAAGACAGATCATGTATGACCTGTAAGCCATGGTAAGAAATTTGGTTTTTATTATGATCGAGACCTGTAATCACTAGAAGGTTTTGAATAGAAAAGTGGCATGATCTGACATCCATTATAAAAAGATTCTTCTGACTACTAGGACGAAAATTAGCTCTAGGGGTAAAGGTAGGAAAGTAAGCAAGCAGATAGGAAAATGCTGCAAGAATCCAAGTAAGGAATGGTAGTAGCGAGTCCCAGGATGATAGTAAGCGAAGGTGGGTTATACCCCAGACATGTTATGAATTCTATTATACTATGAAGCTGGCTTTTTTTAAAATTAGGGATTCTCAGTATATGTATTTTCTCTGTATCAGCTCAATTTTCCAGAGAAAAATCCTCCTGTTTCCTCCCTGGAGATCACAACAGTCTGGCTGCACGCTTTCTGGAGCTGGGTAGGGAAAAGAGCAGAATGTCCTGTTTAGGATACAGACTTATGTCTTTATACCATACCCTTGTTTTCATACCCAGTCCTCAGAGCCTGATAGACCAAAGACCAGAGCCTTCCCAATTCAGTTTTTCCAAAGAAGATGACTTCCTTCTCCTGCCTGGTGAGGGAGAGGAAACATCTGACTACTTGGGAGTGAGAATGGGGGGTGAGTATCTGGGTTCTATCTGATTCCTAATCTGTATAGGAATCTGATCGAGACCTGTATAGATTCCTATATAGATTATGAATCAGATAGAACCCAGATTTATTGCACTTTGCTTTATTGTGCTTTGCAGATACTGTGTTTTTTACAAATCAAGGGGTTGTGGCAACCCTGTGTTGAGCAAGTCTATCAGCACCATTTTTCCGATAGCATTTGCTCACTTCATGCCTCTGTGTTTGGTAATTCTTGCAATATTTCAAACTTTCTCCTTATTATATTTGTTATGGTGATCTGTAATCAGTGATTATGACTCACTGAAAGCTCAGATGATGGTTAGCATTTTTTAGCAATCAAGTATTTTTAAAATAAGGTATGTACATTGTTTTTTTAGACATAATGCTATTGCACATTTACTGTGTAAGGTACACATAACTTTTATAGGCACTGGTTAAGAAAGTCTTGGGATGCTTGCTTTAATGCAGCAGTCTGGAACCAAACCCACAATGTCTCCAAGGTATGCCTGCATATAGTTTTCACCCCTCCAATTCCTGTGGCTTTCTCAGGTTCCATGGTACAAATCTGTGTGCTTGTTACTGGTATCTTCTTTCTCTGCAGTTCCTAGGTTTTACCATCCTGACTCCTTAAGTCATTCATCATTTCTCCATGCACTTTTAGCCTTCATGTACTATATCTTGGGGTTAGAGACATCTCCCAGTGTCATTGAATATGGATTTCATGCTTATATTTCTTGTTATCCTCCTACAAATGCCTTTAAACACATTAAATATGCTGTGGGGCACCTGAGTGGCTCAGTCGATTAAGCAGCCAACTCTTGATTTCAGCTCAGGTCATGAACTCAGGGTCCTGGGATCGAGCCCTATGACTGACTCCACGCTCAGTGGGGAGTCTCCTTGAGGATTCTCTCTCTCCCTCTCCTTCTCCCCCTCTCCCTACTCTGTCTCTCTAAAATAAATAAATATTTTAAAAATATATATTAAATATGCCTAATATCACTCATAATAGGAAACTACAAATTAACTAGCAAACATCATTCACAAATGTCCTCACCACATAAGCCTTTCCATGAGTGGGTTGTCTAAGTGTCCTCAAGACATGGCAGCTGACTTCCTCCAGGGTGATGGAAGTGATGGAAGAGATAGAAAGCCCAAGACAGAAACCGCAGTCTTTTTAAAAACAGCTTTATTGAGATATAATTCATATACCATAAAATTGACCCATTCAAAGTGTACAGTTGAATGGCTTTAGTATATTTACAGAGTTGTGCAGTTATTACCACAACCAATGTTAAAACATTTTCATTACTTCCAAAAGAAACCCTGAACCAAGCTCTCACACCCCAAGCTCCCCGCACCCCCACCACTGCAGCTCCAGGCAACTCTCAATCCGTGTCTATAGATTTGCCTATTCGGGACATTACAGACAATTAGAATCATACAATATCTGGTCTTCTGTGACTGGCTTCTTTCACTTAGTATGTTTTAAAGGTTCAACCATGTGGTAACCTCTGTCAGTATTTCATTTCTTTACATTAGGTGCTTTCTTTTTTCCCACTATCTTTTAGTGAAATTCCTACTTGCTTCTAGTTACATATATGTTTTCCTGTCTCTTACTTTCCTAGATCCAAGAAAGACTTGGGCCTTTTTGGCTCAGGATCTGGGTTGGCACTTCCCAGTCTCAGAAAAAGTGCCTTATAGAACTAGCTGAGGTTCTAATTTGGTTGTGGTTCCTGGGTTCTTAAAGTCTTTTATAACCTAATATTACAAGTGCCACACCACTACTCCTGCCACATTCTGTTGGTTATACAGACCAACCCACACAGAACATTCACAAGGGTGTGAATACCAGAAAGCAGGAATCACTGAGGGCCATCTTGGAGGCTGCCTACCACAGGGAGGATGTCGTCATGTTGCAATCCATGTGAGAAGTAAACACTTAACCTCTAGATTTGCCCCATCTTATAGATCACCACTTACAAAATAACAAAAGCAAAAAAAAAAAAACACAACAAAAAGCTCATGTATGCTGCATGATACAAAGAAAAGCCCTCACTTAGAGGGAGCTTTGGCAGGAAGTCAGTCTTACTTCAGCAGCACCTGAGGTCCCTTGATCAATACAGAAAGTGAATATCTGGCACCATGGAAATGAGGAAATGAAGCTTAACACTTGGCTTTAAAAGAAACCAATGGCTGATAGCAACGTGACTAAATACAGCGTTAGCTATATAAATAAAGTTGAAAAACACTCACCTGGCATAAATGTATTCACCCTGGTGAATGATTATTTCCAATAATAGCTACTGTACCATAGGTAAGAAAGTAACTGCAGCTTTCTTATGGTTTGGTCATGAATATTCACTCAGTCATTTTGTTAGTCAAAAAATATTAATGGTACAGCAGGGACTTTTGCACTCAATTAATATCCTGAGTTCCCCTTTGGGATATGACACTATATTTAACAATATAATAAAAAACATAAGACGCATAAAACAAATACACAGTCCCTTCCTTCAAAAATCTTTCACTCAAAGGCAAGGAAAAAAAATAGACAAATGACAAAACTGGTATTTGTTTTTAAAGATAATAAACACTAAGAGCTATAAAAGTTCTTCTTTAAAATACACATATATTGCCATTTGCCTTGAATTCTCTTTTTTCATCTCCATATGTTTTTAGTTATTGATGGAAACTGTTTATATACAAGATGACTTTTTCAATTAAAAAAAAAAAGCACATTTTAGGGCACAGTGTTGCAACACCATCTGTTTGGACTTATTTCCCTGGCTGACATGTGGAGGTCAGTTCGGTGGGTAACAGTAGTAAGATGATCATTTGTAGTTTTAAAACTCCTTTGAGAGATTAATTTGTGTTACATTATGTAAATGTAACCACATCAAAAGAAGGTAAGTTGGGTCTCCTTGGTACAATTAAAATACAAAGAAATACACAAAGATATCTTTACTAAACTTGATTCCGTGGAAATATTCCAGATCAACAGAATGAAGAAAGCTTTTATTTAAAATAGTTTTGCAGATAGGTGTAAACGCACTCGGATTAGTCTGTGATGGGCCAATAGTAAAGAATGTAATTTCCATTTCTGTAGAGCATTAACGAGAAATTTTAGTTTGTGTATGTGCAAGACCAACTCAAAAGCAACATGCAAACTACCCAGTTACAGCCTCCATCCCATTTCAGTTTCTATACCATTAGCAGAAACTATCTCACAAATAGATGCTTTCTCTCAAAGGAACTCCCAGGCACAGTAATGTCAAATGAGGCTCCAAGCTCCTCATATAGAAAGGAAGAGGGAATTTAAAAAGCTTTAAGTAGAGATGACTTCTTCTTCCATCCTATAAAAAGCATATATATAACATTTTACCCCCACTAGATTGGCAAAAGTTACATGTAATAATACCAAATATTGACAGTAAGTAGAATTCTTGTAAACTGTCAGAAAATTGAAAACCATTTGGCATTAATTACCTAACAAAGTTGAATATTTGTATACTCCACAACCCAGCAGTCCTACTCCTAGGTATACAACCAAGAAAAATATTTTGCATGTGTTACCAGAAGGCATACATAAGAATTTTTATAGCAATGGTGTTTATAATTTTTTAAAAGGCTAGAAACAACACAACTGTTTATTAATAGGAGAGTAAATTACAATATATTCATACAACAGAATGATATATGGTACTGAAAATCAAGAAGTCATTATACACAACAACATGAATGAATCTGGGCAACATAGTATTGAGTAAAAAGGGCAAATCCCAGAAAACTATATATTGGATGGCAGCATTTTTCTTTCTTTTTATTTATTTAACTTCAATTAGTTAACAGTGCATTATTAGCTTCAGAGGTAGAGGTCAGTGATTCATCAGTCTTATAATACACCCAGTGCTCATTACATCATGTACTGTCCTTAGTATCCATCACCCAGTTACTCCATCTCCCCGACCCTCAGCAACCCTCAGTTTGTTTTCTACGATTAAGAGTCCCTTATGGTTTGTCTCCCTCTCTGGTTTCATCTTGTTTTATTTTTCCCTCCCTTCCCCTATGCTCCTCTGTTTTGTTTCTTAAATTCCACATACAGGTGAAATCACATGATAATTGTCATTCTCTGATTGACTTATTTCACTTAGCATAATACCCTCTAGTCCCATCCACGTCATTGTAAATGGCAAGATTTCATTTTTTGATAGCTGAGTAATATTCCATTATATATATGTATATATATATTCATTCCATTATATATATTTATAAATATATATTCATTCCATTATATATATATATATCATCATTCCATTGTGTGTGTGTATATATATATGTATATATATATATATAATCTTCTTTATCCATTCATCTGTTAATGGACATCTGGGCTCTTTCCATAGTTTGGCTATTGTGGACATTGCTGCTACAAACATTGGGGTGCGGGTGCCCCTTCGAATCACTACATTTCTATCTTTGGGGTAAATCCCTAGTAGTGCAATTGTTGGGTCGTAGGGTAGCTCTATTTTCAACTTTTCGAGGAACCTCCATACTGTTTTCCAGAGTGGCTGCACCAGCTTGCATTCCCACCAACAGTGCAAGAGGGTTCCCCTTTCTCTGCATCCTCGCCAACATCTGTTGTTTCCTGACTTGTTAACTTTAGCCATTCTGACCGGTGTGAGGTGGTATCTCATTGCAGTTTTGATTTGTATATCCCTGATGCTGAGTGATGTGGAGCATTTTTTCATGTGTCTGTTGGCCATTTGTATGTCTTCTTTAGAGAAATATCTGTTCATGTCTTCTGCCCATTTCTTGATTAGATTATTTGTTCTTTGGGTGTTGAGTTTGGTAAGTTCTTTATAGATTTTGAATACTAGCCCTTTATCTAATAAGACATTTGCAAATATCTTCTCCCATTCTTGCAGCATTTTTCTAAAGCTCAAAAACATATAGATCAAACAACATATTGTTTTAGCATAGATACATTTGTCATAAAACTAAATTTTAAAAAGAAAACAGCAATGGAAAGATAAGCATAAAATTCAGGATACTGGGTACCCTTGAGGATGGGGGAAGAGATAAGAGGGGAGCCCAGGCAGAGGTAGATACAAGTTACAGGGGAAAGATTCTAGATCTTGATTGGGTAGTTAATGATATTACCAAGACTTATAGCTAATACATGTGTTACATAGGTCCTTCGTATGTATTAAAAGGAAAAATGTTTTGAGATTGATCTAGTTCATCCTGACTTACTCCAAGTGAGAGAGAGCTGTTGCTGCTGCTGCTTCTTCAAGATTTTTAAATTTTTTAAAAAGTAATCTCTACACCCAATGTGGAACTCGAACTCACAACCCGGAGATCAAGAGTTACATGCTCCAGCAACTGAACCAACCAGGCGCCCGGAGCTGATGCTTATTCTGCATGTAAAGAAACTGAAAGTAGTATAGCCCTAACTTCAAATAAGTAATGAGACAAAGAGTTCTGCAAAATAGAACCCCTCTCTCAAAGATACTGATAGATTTTTAAGAGAATAATCAGCTTAGCTAGAGCCACAAGATTATAAGTGAAATTAAATCTAGGTGAATTAAATGGGAATTTTCATTCTAACACATGGATTGTGTGGCCAAATGAACCTCTTACCTGTCAGTCAGAAAACTGTGATGATCCAGGATGGAATCTCAGCATCACCAGGTGAACTTAAAATTTCCAGAGATAAAAGGAGCAAGAGAACTTTCAGGAAAACTGAAGGTTCAGAATAGAACACCCAGGATAAAATAGGAAAAAAATACAAAGGCTAAATGAATTGATTTATTTATTCAACTAACTTTTCTATAGAGTAAACTATGCAGCAGGGAAGGGGAAAGGACCGGAGTAATAGAGTATTTGAGACACAGTCCGTATTCTCAAGGAACCAATATTGTAGTAATGAGGAAAAAACCTTTCAATGTGTACGTGAAAGACATACTACCTAGAGAAGCCACAAAAGCCCTTCTCAGATAGAGAAAGCAAGTATAATGGTCTAAAACCAAGAAAAGGAGAGTTTTCTTGAAGGTTTTTAAGAACAATGCAGTTGATGAATCTAGTGGTGAAGAAGAGGACAGTTTTGGGGTATTTTTTTAAAAGATTTTATTTATTTGAGAGAAAACATAAGTAGCGGGGAGGGGCAGAGGGAGAAGCAGACTCCTTGTTGGGCAGGTAGCCCTGTGGGGCTCAATCCCAGGACCCTGGGATCATGACCTGAGCCAGAGGCAGCTGCTTAACCAACTGAGCCAACTAAGCACCTCAGGAAGAGGATAGTTTTAATCTTAGGCCAAGACCTGTGAACTTGAAATCTGAAGAAAAGAAAGAACTTGGCTTGGTTCTTGAGAGAGGGCAAGAAAAGTTAGTGCCACAGGGGGTGGGAGTTCACATTTATTGAGCACTTATTATGTGCCCGATCCTCTTGTAAATGCTTTTTATGAATTAACTAATTTAATCCTCATAATATACCTATGTGGCTGCTGGCATTAGCATCCTTATTTGATAAACGAGGAAAGAGACCTATAGAAATGAAGTAATTTGCCCAAAATCACATAGTTAGGAATTCGAACGCAGAGTTTTGAATCCGAAAGATTGGATTACCCCGACCACGTTCTTGACTGCCACATTGAATAGAGGGATCTCCTAACTAAAGGTTAGGAAAAGCAGAAGAGCTAAAACAGTTATTCATCACTTGAATTCATTGAAGTGTGTTTATATTCACTTGAGGTGAATTATATATACGAAATTTTTACCCCTAAGACATTGTTACACTTTGGTAAATATTAATGGCATGCCTCAAAGGTTTTGTATTGGATACTATCAATGTAGAATATTGCAGAGGAACTAGTTGGAGAAAAGCTGTGTCTCCCAAACATGGTCTCAGGAGAAAATGTCATCGTTATCTCTCAGGAGATAGAGGCAGAAAGGTAATCCTTAGCAAAGCCCTCGATTTTCCATAGAATAAACCGATGTACTTTATAACCAATCTCAATGCACATAGGTATGTATTTAGTCTCTTTTTTCCTTCTCAGCAATTTAATAACTGACTTGTGGCTCAATTGGTTCAACAGGATGCTAATGAGGTAAAATTGATGGGTTTAATTCCTTTTTAGCTCTGGTGGCCATGAACTGCACCCCTAAATTTAGCAAACATGAGCTGTTGAGTGACTCCTGAGAAATTATGTTTGGCTCAGAACAAGTCTATCAACATTACACAAAAGATAATACTTTACTGAGTGTGTGTCAGATCTTTCATCTTTGTATTCAAGGGCAACACATTAATTTCCACAGAGAACAACTAAAGTGACTTGTTTAATGTCTCACAATGGATTTCTAGGATGAGCAAGAATAGATGCTTGGAAAGAAAGTTCAATATGATATACTTACTCAAACTGACCCTACCTATGTTATACAGTTATAATAGTCTTTGCCCAACTTCATAAAATATACTCAATCTTGCAATCAGTCAATGAATCAATACAAAAATGATCTCGGTTTCTAATTACTTATGGAGAATTCTTACCTGAGGACACAGTAATGAAAACCAAGCCAGTTCCAATTCAAAAATGTGAATTTAATATGCTTAGAATACAGTTATCTGAGGCAGTTATGTAATTCATTGAGTGCAAAAAACCTACAAATCGGTGACAGAGCTTTATTTAGCAGGTGGTACTTCTCAATAAACGAGATGCAAATTTTTAAATGTGATCTGACAAGGCCATAATAATAAGGGAGGTGTCTCATAATTATGCAAGGATATTCAGTGAAGAAAAGGTGAAAGATAAGGTTAACATGAAAACCTATCAGACTGAGAATAAGGACAAGTAAATCTGTGATCTCAGTTGAGAATAGAAATGGCTGAAATTATACCAGGAGCAAATAAAATAAAATGAAAAAAATTGTTGAAGGGTATTCGTAAAGAAAATGTAAAATTTTGATGTCCGATATTTCAGAGTATAAGTAAAAATCCATGTTCTTGGAAAGGGCTGATATTTAAAACTTCCCCAAAGCAGAGGGAAGGGAGAGAGGAATAGAGAGAGGGAGAGTTAGTTTATTGGCAAAGAATGCAAGCTAGGAAGGAAAATTGTCTAGGTTCAATTCTTAGCTCTGTCACTTAGTAGCTGTGTGATTTTTGCAGTTTCCTCAATCTGTCTGCACCTCATTTTTCTCATTTGTAAAATGAGGAAAATAAAACTTACTCATAAGGCTGTTGTAAGGATTTTATGAGCTAATATACAGAGTGTTTACATAGTGCCAGGTACATAATAAGAGCACTATATAAACATTACACTTTGAATAAAAGATATCTAAAGATTAATATCAATAGTGATATTTAATCAGAGAATCAAGAAGAAATCTGGTAGATATGCAATCCTTTATCCAAAATCCTTGGGGCCAGATAGGTTTCTGAATTAATTTTTTAAATATATTTTAGGAGGTAACATATTATGCCATCTATATTTTATGTAGCCTATATTGTCCTGGACAGTGGCCTCTAATCAAACACATATTTCCATAATGAAATGCATCAATAGTCACACCAAATGGAATAATGAAGACTTTAAATAGAGTCATGTCAGTTCAGATCAGATTTTTTTACACCAAAAAATTAAGAAAAAAATGTTTTGGAATTTGGAATTGCAGATAAGGAATTGTGAAGCTTTGTCTAACATAAATCTTACTGTATTAAATAATGGAATACTAAACATGGGAAGTATAGAGCAATAATGATATTAAATGATAAACATTTCTGAAAACCTAATGTGTACCCAGGAAACTTGATGAGTTTTTCTCTCTTAAGAAAGAAAAAGACATATACATAGTTATCACATGGGATGGTACCTGGATTAGAGTTGGGAGACTTTATGTGGCATAAATTTTTCATGATGCCTAGAACATCTCCCTAGATATTCTCATGACTGACTATTTCAGGTTTCTGCTCAAAAGTTACTTCCTCAAGAAGGATTCCTTGATCACTCTATTTAAAATATCAGGTGGGAGGCACACACACACACAATCACACAGTGAACTCTTGCCCCTTTACTTCATTTACTTTTTAGCACTTATCACTATCCAGCATTATATTATATATTTGTCTGTTATCTGTCTTACTAGACTGGAAACTCATTGGGAACAGGGACTTGGTTATGTTCAAGCACCTGGAACAATGGTTGACAAACAGGTGGTTGATAGACAGTGTCCAATAAGTGATTTAAGAAAATAAGCCTGATTCATAAACAGTGGTGGGTTCTAAGAATTAGTCCTGAAATTACTTTCCAAAAGGAAATTCAAGGCAAAATAAATACATAAAATGCCATCTAAACATCAGCTGTAATACATTATGTTATATATATATATAT
>NW_024426663.1:53740774-53808629 GCF_017311325.1 Ursus maritimus | reverse complement strand
TATAAATAGAATTCCAGAATAGTAATTTAAGAACATTTCTTCTCAGGGCGTCTGGCTGGCTCAGTCAGAAGAGCGTGTGACTCTTGATCTTGGGGTCATGAGTTTGAGCCCCATGTTGGGTGTAGAGATTACTAAAAAAGAATAAACTTTAAAAATAAATAAAAACATTTCTTCTCTATACATATCAAATAAATATTGATTTACTCTCTAGGAAGTAAAAACTAATCATTACACTTACATTTACATTTAATAATTAATTTTCAGTATTTAGACAAGAAGAAAAAGTATACTTAGAGTAAACTTAAAGATAAGTATAAAATTATTTAATAATAATAAAGTATAAAAGTAAGTATAATACTTAATTTTCAGGATTTAGACAAGTATACCTAAAAGTATATTAAAGATAAAAATAAAAATACTTAAAGATAAAAATAGAGCACAAAACATTAAAGAACTTACTTTGTGTTTTTCCCATGGAGGATTATCTTGATTTTTCCCCTGACATATTTCACTCACCACTGAAAGAAACCAACTGATCATCTAATCGCAAAGTGCTGCTGCATTTGGTTATAAAAATGGTCTAAATTAGCTTCAGAGGGCAGAGCAACCTGGTTGTATGTACACACTCACCTACGTATGCCTGTATTTAGTCTTGCTCCAGGTAGTAAAATTACAACACATTTATATTTTAAAGTAAGCAAACAAAGGAGTTTTGGGGTCACCATAAAATGTGCAACAATGTTCAAGAGTACTTTCAGTCCAGATAGATTCAGTCTTTGGAACGGCCCAGGTTTCTTCTTCCTTTCTAACCTCATCCATAGGTCAGTTTTGACTTAGGACAGGTGCAAATAGGAAGTCAGGCCACACTCTTGGCAAAAGTGTCAAAAATAATTACCATTTTCAAGTTACCATACTGTATCTCACAAACTGACATTCCATTGATCATGGTTAAAATAGTATCATTTCAACATCTGTAACTTTTGCACTTTTTTCTTTCCATTACTCTTAAACCAGGAAGAAGAAAACGAAAAAAAGAAAATATTCCAATAGCAGATTAGTGGCTTTCAAACTGTTACCCCGGATTATGCAAGGATTTGCTACTAGAATTATTTGAAAAAACAATGGAAATTGAGAATGTATATATTTCCCACAAGAAGAGGGACCCTCTGAAATAACACAAATTAGCACATATAACTGGGCCAAGTGTTGTTAACCAACGACTCCAGGATGGGAAAAAGTAGGTAAAAAAGATAAAACCAGACAACCAATACCAAAAAAGATCAGAGACTCATAGTTACGTATGACAGTGAGATCAAGTTTAAATAATTACTGGCCTCTTTGCTGTCAAGTGGTATGTGGTGGTATTGTAGGTAGGAGGATCAGAAGTGATTTGCCACAGCTCTGGACCCTCAACAGAGAGGGTCCTGCTTACCTGCTTTTGAGAACTGGTTCAATATCATGTTAACATTTAAGGAGTAAACTAAATGATCCACTTCAATAAATCCTACACTAACAAAATAAAAGCTGCCCTTGCTTAGGTGGAAATTCAAGATCACTAACGTAGTCTGTCAGGGCACATACGAACTCTACAAGTCTCATGCTTCTGACTCTTGTCTTCAAGTCCCCAAACTGGAATAAAACCAGATAAATGCCTGAGGAACCACTTCACACCCCAAACACGTGCAAACTTTGTTCAACAGAACAGTTTACTGCCAAAATGGAGTTGGCAGAAGTTTGGAGCAAAGGCCCCCAGGCTGCATGATTTGCTGGCACCAGAGAGCTTAAAATCTTAACATAATACTGCTGAGTTTGAGCTCTACCAATTTGCTTGAGACTCTTTCTCCAAGTTTGACCTGAGAAAGATGGAAGCTGCCATAAATAAAGACTTTATTAACACTTCATCCTCTACCCAGAAATAATTTGATTTCCCACTCCTGATGGTCATACTTCTACATTCTTTGGTAGTTTTGTTTATACTGTAAATGTAACACAGTCTATTTTGAAATACATGTAAATTCAATTTTGTTTGGTTGCTTGGATAAAGGGGTACAAGGAGAATTACTGTAAATATACAAAATTAATTATGACAAAGTTCTACTTAGAGAATACTTGATCCAAATAGCCCCCATACAGCACAATTTATTACCCTCAAACACTGTGGCAGAAATTAAGATACAGAATATCTGTAAGTTGCTATCAATTTATATATGCTTTAGCTTGTATTGTCACTTCTCTGAGTTTGAGTAATGGTGGTTTAGTTTGTATATGAACAATTTAGGAGGTGAAGAAAGGAGCCAATAGAGTTCTTCTCTTCCATGAGGGTGAACAATAAGGTGCTATTCAGGGTCCTCACAAGCTTGATGCAGTTTAATGAAGAAAACTGCACCCCAATTTTAAAATTGTAGTTAGGGGTGCGTGGCTGGCTCAGTCGGTAGAGCATGCAACTCTAAATTTTGGGATCATGAGTTCAAGTCCCATGTTGGGCGTAGAACTTATTTTAAAAATAAATAAAATAAAATAAAATTGTAGTTAGAATACTGGCAACTATACAACTAGCAAGTTTAAACTTGTAAATTCTTAATATGCAGTATTGAAAAAGTGTGGTTTGTTTTGGAAGGTTATTTTGTGCTGGTTCAATACAAGATCAGGTTTAGAGTAAAGATGCTTCTTGTTCCTCATACAGCTAAAAAAAGAAAAAGCTTTTTAAAAACTTTCAAATATTTTCTCAGTAACTCCATGTATTAACTTCTCTTTTGAAAGCCTTTCTGTTTTTCTTCCTCTAGAACCCAAATATTCTAATTCTCAGGGATGATTTCATATTTCTAATCTCCACAATAGAGATGGATGCATTTAGGGCAAAACACTCTTTAGGATATCAAGTTGCAGAAGACTGTACTTTTTAAGATACTTATATAGTAGTGCTGCCACCTAAAGATGAGGTGAATAAAGAAGCAATTCAAAAGAAATGACCCATCATTCTTAAACCTGTCTCAAAAATTTTCTTACCTCTAAGGATTAATAAACATTTTGCTGTTAGTATGGAATCTGAACTGTTTCACAATAACTGATTGCTCAGCTGTAGTTTTCTATGGCAGAAAATTCCAACCTCAAACCCTTTAGTCCTCTGTGATTTGGGGTCTCCAGGAATACCTTCCAAATTTGTTTCTCTCAGACATTAGGCACTGCCTATAATACATGGGGGAGGGGCATCCAAAGATAGCGGAAGTAAACAATTGAGGGATTTCTGGCTTAGTGGATAAAGCAAGCAATAATAGACCAAAGGTGTTTCCCTCTATCGGTGACAGACTCCTTGCAACTCTGAACAACTGACTTACATTTTTGTAACTTGATTTTCTCATCTATAAAATGGGGTTAATTTCATCTCCCTCCTACTTGCCTCAGAGGCTTAATTAGATAAGCTTCCTAAAAAAAAAAAAAGGTCTGGTCCTATAATAAATGAGTTTAAAAGTCTAATGTAGCCTATTAAAAGGGTATTTTACTGTGCATTGCAAGGTAACTTCAAATTAAAATATACTCAGTTAAATAAGTTAGGACAGTGACTAAATTTTCCTAAGCTACAGATTGACTTCTCTGAGACCTATTTAAATAATGATAAAGATGGCAAGGCAGCTTTCTATTTATTTGCAGCTGATAATTTTTAATGGATCCATCTTCTAGGTACGCAATGTTACAGGGTGGAGATGTGACAGCATACAAAGCGAGGAAAAAAGTTACCATGCACCAAAAATCTTGTCAAACTTGGATTTCAAGAAAATTCTTAAAAGGCTATTTTATAGTTCTGCATTTCGTCCTTGCGTAGCAATTTATGAAAATGAACTCGTCTCTTAACTTTCTCCCTCTCAGCCCAAGGACGCATAAATAATATTTATCAGGGTTTTGTCCTTAGTCACAGTCCCTCAAAGGGGCCCAGTTTCACCTACACTGCGTGGGAGGCTGGGCAGCAGCCCCACGCTTCCTGTCAAGGATTCCAGGGGCTAAAGCCTGAACGCGGTCTCGCCTCTTTCTTCTTTATGCTAATTTTGCCCTTCTAGCCCTCTCGGCGGGCGTCTGAAGGCCAAGGTGAGACCCTCCGGGAGATGAAAGCCCTATCGCCTCCTGAGACTTGAGGGCGGAACGAGGGCGGGGGGAGAGAGGGTGACAGGGTGGTAGCTGCACCGGTAACGACGCTTAGGGCCCTAAGTTGGAGCTGATGCAGGCCCTACGGGACTCTAGCCCCGCCTGAGCCTAGCTCCAGCCTTCAAAGCCCAACGAGGGTAAGTCCTCCTAGGGGCGCCACGGGCGGTGAGTGGAGGAAGTGCGGGCAAAGAGGCCACAGGCAGCCCCCTCCTCAGACGCGCCTCAAGGCCTGGGCCGTGGGCTGTTGACGCGCCAACGGCGGAGAAGGCGCGCGCACGCGCAAGAGGGGGGCGGAGGGAGCGCGCTCCGCGCCCGCCGCCGCGGCAACTGAAACGGAGGGACGCGAGGGCGGAGGGCGCGAGCCACGGGGGGAGGATGGGGGAGAGATGGTGGGTAACGCGGAGCGCGCGCTGACGTCGCTCGGAGTCACGCACGGAGCGCCGGGTTACGCGCCGACGTCTGGCTGCCACGACTTGCCGTCTGCGGCGGCGGCGAGCGGATCCCGCAGGGGAAGGAGGAGGAGGAGGGAGAGCCAAGGGGGCTGTGAGTGAGCGGGAGAAGCAGGGTGTGAGCCGGACTTGCCCGCGGGAGGGAGAACGAGCGAGAGCCGAGCCAGCCATCCGAGCCGCCTCCTCCTCCTCCCCTCGGCGTCCCGCCCCCGCCTGCCAGCCCGCCCTCCTTCCTCCTCAGCCGGCAGAGCCCGAGTGAGGCGCCGCTCGGCTCGCGCCGCTGTCCAGGACAGGTGTGCGCGCGCGCGCCCTCCTCCCCCTCCTCCCCTCCCCCTTTCCTCGCGCCAGCCTAGCGCCTGCCTAGCGCGCGCCCTCCCTCCCTCCAGCCCGCGCCCTCCCTCACCTGCGGCAGGACAGCGCCCGCCCGCCCGGGTAAGCCCCTCGCGACCTTCTCTGCTGCCACTGCCACAACTCGAGGTGCCGCCCACCCCGTCCCCTCTAATTGCCCTCTTATGCCCCAGGAATGATTATTGTACCATTGTAGACATCCTCGCACCCTCCCTTCGGGGACTCTGGCAGTGCAGCAACATCCCCCCCCCACCCCCGTAGCGCACGAACGAACGAACTCCCACCTCCAAAAAAAGAACAAAATCACACGCCCCTTAAAAAAAAAAAAAGGCAATCCTACCTCCGCAGATGCTTGTAGACCACCAATGGTGCCGTTTGCTTAGCGATCCCTAAGCCCCATTTCCCCTGGCCACCTTCGCCCCGGCCCTGGGACAGTGCGCCAAAGAGGCCGACACTCCCTGCACAGCAACCCTGGCAGGAGGAGAGAGGAAGGAGGGTTCTAGGCTTCACTACCAACCCCTCCTCTTCTCTGTTCAACCCCCACCCCCGCAATGCATACACCCGCCCAGGATGCGTTGTAAAAATAAAAAATAATACATTGGTGCTGACATCGCAGATGAAGGCAGGCCCAAGGATGGGTGGCCCGAACAAGGCATTTTTGCTGCCCCACGGAGCTAGGTCAGCTCAGCAGTCTCCTCTGCCTTTGTTCGGGGGCAAAAGGAACGGATGCGAAGCTGGAGGGTCTTGTCTTTGAGCGACAGTGGGCTCCGGAGGCGGCTGAGATGTCTGTAGAAGAGACCCCCACAAATATATCTGCCTTGATTCTGAACTTGTGTAGAGAAAGGCCCAAGTCCGGCTAGGGCAACTTTCTTTGGCTCGTTGCTGTCTACCTCTGAATTAATGCCACCTTCATTTCTGCTGTCTGTGAGGGACCCTCTTAAGGGTTCTAATTCGTTCTGTCGGGCCAGGTGCTTTTGGAGAGCTTTTTGGCAGCGGTGTCTATGCTTGTGTCCCGTGTCCTTGGAAGGGAGGTCCCAGTGCTTTACAGTAGACGGAATTTGGTTTGACATCCTTTGGTAGACTGTCAGGGGAGAAAAGGAATTTTTTTTATTACTTCAAGACCCCCACTGCTTCCAGCCCAAATTGACGTTTGCGAATTGCGGCTTTGAAAATTGGAGTGTTGACTAGAGTGTGGAGCGTTGCTGATTTCATTCCTTTGGGTACTAGTAAAACCTTTTAAGTATCAGCCGGAAGAGAGTGAGCTATTGACATTTGCATCGGTTCTGTTTGGGCCTTTTGGGTACATAAAATGTCGGGTTCTCGGAATCTTTTATCGAATTTAGAATGTGTGCTACGTTTATTTAACTCTTTTGCAAATGGTTAAAATGAAAACATTTTGTGAAGTGCGAGGATTCTATCACATGGATTGTTCTCTTCAGATTTTGAATGTTTAATTCATATCTTTAAACATTAAAATAGCATTGGAGAGGCATAATTTTAAAGATTAGATGAACTATAGAAGGACGATATGCTTTTTTAAAAAATGATTGATGAAATACTATTACTATTAGTCTTTGTTGTTGTTAAACGTTTTACTTTACGCTTCATTTTCCTGGTAGATAGCCCTGAGAAGAAATGGGTAATTCCTCTACTCCGAACACTTGCAATGCAACATTCCAGTTAGTTTTAATGATTTGGGTATTGAAGATAATTGTCTAGTTTAAGACAGGCATTTAACCTAAGTAGCGCTTGAAAACACAATTTCTAATGTTCTTGCTTTTTTATTTTGGAAATCTGTGATATTAATCAGCATATTGTTTCTGTTGGGAACTCCATAATCAAAAGGGTTCATTACCCAGAGGTAGATTCCCTCCCTCCAAGTTTATTTTAAAAACATGTGTGTATTAATTTTTACTTTTAAAGACTAAAGCTGAATTAGATTATTTTAGAATCCCCTGTAGTTTCAGGCTGAGGAAGAAAGGTTTTTTTCCTTCTTGTTCTGCCTAATGTTTGTTTCACTTGTGAACAATTTTTTGTTGGTAAGAGTTTGTTAACGACATAGAGATAGTGGGATTAAAAATAAAGCAATCTCTGTTCTCTTCAAAATGTGTGTGTAGTATTAATAAAAGAGCACAAGAAATCTAAAGATATTTACCAGATTTTTTAAAGTAAGCAAACTTTGAGTAGAAAGGGAATATTTTTTGATGATTTTTAGTTAACACCTATATTTTGCTGCATATTAATATATTTCGTTTCCCCTTTGCATTCCCTACATTGTATTGAAATCATCAGTTTAATTTTACAACTGTTTGTTTCAAAATAACAAATTCAAAAAGCTAGACACTAGAACTGACTTTTCATTTACTAAGTATATTATTTAGGTAATTAGCAAATGCCTGGAAGTCTTTTCAAATCTACAAATTTTCTAATGGAGTTTCAATGTTAGGATGCAAATCTAACTTTGAAATTCTTTTTAAGGTTCTAAACTTTTTAAGACTTTACTCTGAGTCAATATTCATTCTTCCCAGACTGCCTTTTAAGGCTACTGTATTCTGTAGCCTAAGGAAAGCCGCCTTTCACCACCATGCCCTCCCTAGTCTGACCAAAGCCCCACATACAGGCTTATCCTGAAATTAACTTTTTGAGTAGTGAAAATGTACTAACTATCCAATTTATCATTGAATTATTTTGGAAAAGCCATTGTTAACCTTGTTTATCTTTTAGATACATTTGTAAAATAGGGAAGAAACTGGTATATAATGACAGAAATTGTATACATATATAACAAATAGTATAACATAAGTAAGTGCATATTTATGTGGAGAGATCCAGGTCTCAATCGTTTGCTGATTTGGGCTTAAAATTCCCAGTGTAAGCATGCAGATGATATTTAACTTGTGTTTTGTCTAGAAACTTCATCAGTTGCCTCTCCGCTGGGGAACTAAGAACTCAGTTTCTGGTGACACTTTCTCAGAAAATCGGGGTGTTCCCAAACTCAAACCGCTTCAGAACCCCTGGATGTAAATGTTTGGGACAGAGGGCAAGAAATTTAGACTCTAAAGTTGGTCCAAGAAGATGGGCAGTTTTAAACCCTAGTTTTCTCTCCTGGAGGAAGCAGTCATTAGTGTGGAAGAATGGCAGGGACTGGCAGGCGCGTGCCCCTTCATCGCAATCCCATTGGGCTTCTTGCTGCTATGAGCTCTCTGGAAGGGGCAAGGGCTTGGTTCTGCGCAAGGTAAACCCCAGAAGAAGAGCAGCGGCTCTTCTAGATCTTAAACAGATCTTAGCCTCATTTTACAGCTGGGAGCGTAATACCCCGCCCTGCTCTGTGTGGAGACCCTGCCACTCAGCCTTTCCGCCCCAGTTTGGGGCCAGGGTCTATCCAGGGTCCTGATCGCTACTGTGTGAGCCTGCAGGAGCCACTGCTTTTTCTCACTTGAAATTTTGCGCAGTCGGAAGTTCGCCAAAGTTCTTCTCTCCCCTTCCCTGCGGACTTGGGGACAGGGAGGGAGTATAGAAAAATCAGCACCAACAGGGTTACTTCACGATACTGGAGGATGCCCCCCCCCCAACTAAGGAGAAGTTCTTTATGGGGCCCAAAGTCTGGATTTTTGTCTCTCAGAATGGGCCTCCCCTTCAGGGAACCATTTCAGGGACCACTGGACAGGTGGGTGGTTCTGGAGCTGGTTCCCACAGGACTACTCCAGTTTGCTCTTTGGTAGCCATCGTGCTTTTCCCTGTTTCTTGCTCTTTAGCGGGAAGTAGCAAACATCAACCCAGAGCCAAAGGAGCTAATGCTGGGTAGAACGGAGACCTTGCTAAGAGAAAAAGGAAGCTGTGAATACTTAGCAGGCAGGTTTGCCTAGGTGATGAAAGGATATATTAGGGGACTTTGAGGGCTCAGGCATTGACAAGGCTTATGTCCTAGACTGGTCTGTGTTTCTTGATCATTACTTGATCTACCCCTTTCTTTTCCAGGAAGCTTGCACAACTATGTATTCAGCCGTCTCTGGGGCTGAATGAGGGAGGCAAGATTCCTTAACTTTGGGGGTTGAGGGATGTTCAGTGGGAATGGAGCTCACAGATGGGACAGACACACTCTTCTAAGGATGGAGGCAGCAATCGATGCTTGAGAAAGCCAGGAGTAAAGCTGTGAGGTCTGTATCCCCTGAGCCCGGTGCAGAAGGTAATAGGGAGAATGTACGGGGATTGGCAGGGGTTCCCCTGGAGATAGGCCTTAGCTCTCCCTCAACTGTTAGAACTACAGACTGCAGGGAGGGAGTATGAGCATTTGCTGTATATCTAGGAGAAAGAAAACAGGCCCCAGATTATGCCTTAGATCTAGGAGGATAGCATTCACTAATTTCCGAGCCCCTTTCCGAGACCAGACACCCCCTTTAGCTGTCACTGTCCAAAGATTCATTGGTTAATTCGTGGCTGGTAACGTAGCTGTCACCTAAAAACCATTAATCACTTAATGTTTTACTTTTTGAGAGGTGGGGGCTCTCCTTGATACTTAAGAGTTTCTGGGAGGAGGGGTAAAAGGAGCGAATGAACCTGCGTTAATGAAACCCGTAAGGAACTGCGTTTCCCAGGAAATTCCTGGCATTTTTAGCTCGTGAATTTCCTAAATCTTGCTTGGTTTTCTCCTCCATTCTGGGTCCTTCCAGAGGGGAAGAAGAGTGGGTTGGGGGCTGAAGGCTCAGCAGGGCCTGGTTCATCCGCAGAGCTGGCCGGCAACCGAGGTTGGGCTCAGCCTTGAGTAGGGTGCCCCCCTTCCCCAAATCTCGGAAGGAGGAGGGGGAGGCAGGCGGGCAGTTGTGGTCCCAAAGGAGGCTGGTTGATGGTTTTTGGGTGAGTGTGGGGTTTCCTTTTGATTGTTGCTTGGGGGGAAGGGCAGAGCCAACGGGAACAGGCACTGCGGGCACCCCGGCCCTGGTGCGGCTGCCGTCCTCTGCTCGGCTCCCCCCCGCCGGTGAGTGCGCCCGCCCGCCCGCCCGCCCGCCCGACTGTGCGGGGCTGCGGTTGGGGGGAGGGGGGGAGCGGGATCATCTGAGGCCAGAGCCGCTGCCGTGCGCGGGGAGGGGGAGCGGCGGGAGCGAGGGGAGGGACGGGCTAGGTGTCTACTGCTCCGCGCCACTGCTGCCGGCGCCCCGTCCTCATCCTAGGCAGCCCCTTCTGCAGCTAAGGGTTACCGCCGCACCACCTCTCCTGTTCCTAGCTCGCCTCTGAGGCCAGGTCTCTGCGGTAGGAGACAGCCCAGCCGGGCAGTGGGTGGGCCTGTCTGGGTATGGGTTTGGGTCTGGCTAGGGCCCACAGGGAAGGGGGTGGCCGTGACTCGGTGTCCCCTGTCTGCAGCGGGCTCAGTTGCGCTTCACAGGCCCTTCTCCCTACATCCTCTCTTTGGGGTCACTGGAAAGCAGAGCTCAGGCCTCCTCCCTGTGCTTAGTATGGCAGTCCCCTTCTCACCCCTGGTCCCCCAACTCCCTGGGCCGAAGCCGCTCAGGGTCTGGCCAACAGCGACAGCCACTGTGGTGGTGGCGGCAGCAGCTGCGACGCGGCGCGTCCCACAACCTCCCTCCCCCCCCAGCCAGGGGTGTGGGGTGAGGGCCGGCGGGTGGGCGCCGCCTGGCGGGCGGGCGGGCAGGGGGCTGGCATCAGGGAGGGGGCGCATGTCACGTGCCGGCGGGCGGGTGGGCGCGTACAGTAGGGCGCCCTGCTACTGTACTGGGGAGTCAGTGCCCTGTTACCGGGTCTCGTCTCTCCCGCAGATCTCGCGAGAGTGGCTGACTGGCTGTGGGGGTTGCGGCGGCAGCAGGCGGAGCCGGGGAGGGAAAGCAGCGGCGGCTGAGGCGACTGAGGCGGCGGGCGGAGCGGCAGGCGGCGGCGGCGGCGCGGCGGCGGAGCGCAGCATCATGGCGGACCGAGACAGCGGCAGCGAGCAGGGTGGTGCGGCGCTGGGCTCGGGCGGCTCCCTGGGGCACCCAGGCTCGGGCTCAGGCTCCGGCGGGGGCGGTGGTGGCGGCGGGGGCGGCGGCGGCAGTGGCGGCGGCGGCGGCGGGGCCCCGGGGGGGCTGCAGCACGAGACGCAGGAGCTGGCCTCCAAGCGGGTGGACATCCAGAACAAGCGCTTCTACCTGGACGTGAAGCAGAACGCCAAGGGCCGCTTCCTGAAGATCGCTGAGGTGGGCGCGGGCGGCAACAAGAGCCGCCTCACTCTCTCCATGTCAGTGGCCGTGGAGTTCCGCGACTACCTGGGCGACTTCATCGAGCACTACGCGCAGCTGGGCCCCAGCCAGCCGCCCGACCTGGCCCAGGCGCAGGACGAGCCGCGCCGGGCGCTCAAGAGCGAGTTCCTGGTGCGCGAGAACCGCAAGTACTACATGGATCTCAAGGAGAACCAGCGCGGCCGCTTCCTGCGCATCCGCCAGACGGTCAACCGGGGGCCCGGCCTGGGCTCCACGCAGGGCCAGACCATTGCGCTGCCCGCACAGGGGCTCATCGAGTTCCGCGACGCTCTGGCCAAGCTCATCGATGACTACGGAGTGGAGGAGGAGCCGGCCGAGCTGCCCGAGGGCACCTCCTTGACTGTGGACAACAAGCGCTTCTTCTTTGATGTGGGCTCCAACAAGTACGGCGTGTTTATGCGAGTGAGCGAGGTGAAGCCCACCTACCGCAACTCCATCACCGTGCCCTACAAGGTGTGGGCCAAGTTTGGACACACCTTCTGCAAGTACTCGGAGGAGATGAAGAAGATTCAAGAGAAGCAGAGGGAGAAGCGAGCTGCCTGTGAGCAGCTCCACCAGCAGCAGCAGCAGCAGCAGGAGGAGACCGCCGCTGCCACCCTGTTGCTGCAGGGTGAGGAAGAAGGGGAAGAAGATTGATCAAACTGAATGGAAAAAACCCACACACACATGCATACACACACACACACAGCCACACACACAGAAAATATACTGTAAAGAAAGAGAGAGAATAAAAAAAAAAAAAAAAAAAAAAAAAAAAGAAATAACTGTTAACTCCAAGGGAGCACCACCCACAGAACCTCCACCAACTGACAGTTTCTCTTCTTGACTTGCCACCCATCGCTGGATGTTGTCCACTTTATCCACCATATAAAACAGTAAGCAGCTGCTAAAAACAAAAAACAAAAAAAATACAAAAAGTAATAACATTATATGAACTGTGTTTCCTACTTGATTAAAAAATATAAAGAACTGAGTGTTTATTTCCCTAATTAACCAAGAACTTTTGTACACGTTTAAGCTATTATTATTAAAAGTGTTTGCAAAATGGTCAAGATTATAATATTGCTGAATTATATAAAAGTCCTTTTCATGTTGAGCTAACATTTGACTTTAGCACAAAAAAGAGATATTTTAGAACACGTAAAATAATATTTTTAGTTTTTCTCATTTTGTTACCAAATTTCAAACCTTACATGGAGGTTATTATAGTATATTTGACACCCTATATACCTGTGATTAGAGATGTGTATATATATGAGGGCTAGGCATGCTGTGTGTCTGAGCTTTGTCTAAATGTTATGCAGAAGTTTGTAGAGTTAAAGGTACGTAGGTTTAATTCATGCAAGGTAAACAATAAGTGCTCTCTTTTATACAATATGCATTGCATCTGGACCTTAAACATATAAAAATGGTCAGTGAAACTTCTGTGAACATGAAGAAATTATTAAAAAAGGCATTTAAATGAAATTTGCTAAGTTGTGATTTTTACGGTTGGAACCAAAGTTATCCAAATAGTAAAAGGAAAAAGAGAAAGAAAGAAAAAGGAAATCTCCCATAATATTTTTCTGCATCTGTTTGCTTTGACTGAGTAGGTGTTTTGTCATTATTGTGTATATGAGATGTATCGTTCATAATATATTTTTTTTATTATGTGTAGAAAGATTTTAAAAACTTAACTAACGTGCAGCAATTTCCAGTGAACCTGTACTTGGACATCAGGTAGCGAGTCTATTTGTGGTCACTAGCACTGTCTCCTAAACTAGTAAGAGGTCTGAAGCTATTCTTTGATTTTTGCCAGTGCTATTAACTTATGTAGACCTGTTAAAAAGCAGAGCAACACAATTATAGTTATCCTACTGAGCCATGGATTCTGAGTTTCATTTTAAAAGTGAAAGCCAAGTTGGTATGTGTAAAGGATTTCCATGTAGCTGTGGTGCTAGTTATTACTGGCTACATTATATGCTAATGTATTTGTGTTCCCCAAGTGTACAAGCCTTCTCTCAAAAGTATGTTCTATAACTCATATATTCAAGGTGTAGGGTATGAAAATGCAAAGCTTAGGAGAGCACTTTACCAAGCTGGTGTCCTCCAAACTGAAATTGTTTGTAACGATAGTCTTTTACAGGTTTTCATTTAAAGATGTTCGTGTGCTTTTAATTGACAACTAACTTCTTGCTGCTGTATAGTAAAATATTAATATATTTTTATCATTAAACTGCTGCATGACTATCATCTTTGAGTGAAGAGAAAATGTTATAAAAAAAAGATGCCTTAAACAGTACATTTTGGTTTGGAATTCTGTAGAAAGTATTTTGGTTTAAAAAAAAAGGATCTTGTCTGATATAGAGAGTTCTGGGGATGGAATTGTTTCTTGGCAAATCCAGCCATATAGAGCTTACTGCTGTATGTAGAAGACACCACCTGTAGGAGCTGGAAGGTATCAGTGCTTCTCACATTGTAAAGCATTGGCCTAGGAAGGTGAAACAGTTGTCTTTTTGAAGGTTTTTTTTTTTTTTTTCTGCTGGTTCTTTGGGTTTTGATTTGGTATTTTAAGCTCCCTGGTTGAGTGTGTTGTCTTTGTTTTTGAGATCTACTGTATGTGTTGAATAACAAGCTATTTCCATTGTACTGTGCATTTTCCCATTAAATTGTTTGCTTTTAATATTCATACAATGTTAAATATGAGGTGACCGTACAATAGTTAGGAATTTCTTTACTTACAAAAATCACTGGAAATGATTAAATTGCTTTTCCCCTTCCCCCAAGGTGCATTTTTCTTATTTCCATATAGTAAAGTTGAGCTTTTACAGTGCATAATGTGACATTTGGAATGCTTATCAACTGCATGTAAACATTAATAACCTGCACTTTTTTGTCTTAAGGTTTGTTGAGCTGTTTTGTTCACTGTACTTTTACTGTGATATGGAAAAGACTGCATTCTCTGTGCTGTTACTAGTTAGGAAAGAGAATTGCTTTGATTTTGTCTCTTGTTTACTATAGCTTCTTAAAGTTAAGCCTTGTACTACAGGTTGTTGGAGTACTCCTAGATCAGTGTTTCATAGTAGCCAGCAATAAGTAGTGCAAGTCAACAAAAACACAGCAAACTTAGGCAAAGTGTCCTTTCTTTGAGATGCGAGTTCTTTCATGAGGTTTTCTTTAGGGTCAGAGTTACCTAAAGTGAAGCCTTTCTTACCTACAGACTTCAGATTCTGCTTGGAATCCTACCGGATCAATAAGCACATGTATTGTGCAATTGTCTTTACACTATAACAGTTAAACACAATCTTACTAAGATTTTGAAACCAGTGTCTGATTTATGGTCAGTGGGTTTAAAAAGAAATCCACGTGCAAATCTTTTAAGACTTAAGAGGTGATCTTAGAAAAGACTAAGTGACTGTAAAGATGCTCTTTTTTGCATCTCACTTTACCTCCCCAAGCACCCTCCCAACCTTCCTTCCCTTCCCTCTACTGTTTCATCCTTTCCCCACCCTTCCTCCCAGGTGCTCGGTACTTTACCAAGGTTCTATATCTCAGTGTTTTATGTTGGAGTTTTTCCTTGTTTTTATTTTACTGGTTGGTAAGCCCTGTTTGTGCTGAAATGAAAAAGGAAATGGTATATTTGACCATATGTGTTATTCATAGAAGACAGTATGATCAAATGTGCCAAAAACAAGCAAACAAAACTTAATTCCTGACAAGTATGCCTTATTTTTAATGATCTGCTTTGTCTTACGATTAAGGTCCAAGAGCTTGGTTAAACTATGTTATTTGCCTAAGTATAGAAGAAAACTTGAAATGCATTGCAATATTGACGTTCTTTAAAATGAGAGACACTGTCAAGTAATTTAATCCAGAGATCAGCCACCAGATTTGAAATGCCCATATATGTTTGTGTGTTTGGTGTTGTTCGTTTTTTTTTTTCTTTTAAATCACCAAATCTTTTTTTAAGCTACTTTTTATTTGTGCCTCCTATTTATCATGCTGATGTTAGAAGCAGCAGTCATCCAGCCACAGAGGGAGCTAAAGTTAACTAACCAGAACTGTAGAAATCATTATACATGCCTTTGACAACAAAGGAAGTTCATAAGAAAAGCCATGTCGGCTTTTCCTCTACTAGATACAGATTGAAGGTAGATGAATATTTGCCAAATGGAAAGGAGAGACAATGTGAGTCAGGAAAGACAAACTTTCCCAGCTTCCTAAAAGCCATGGAGAGTAGAAACCAAAACCAACAGGGAAATAAAAACCTTGAAAGTCTCACTTTCTAGTCCCATGCAGGGGTTGAAATTTGACTCAAAGTGGAAAATATATCGATATGTTTTTAGGTCTTCACATCTAGAGATGGATAACTATTCCAGTTTGATTTTTCAGGTAATGGAGAAAGCTGCTAGTAATTTTAACCCCTGCCTAAAGACAGTTAATTTCATTTGGGAGCAAATACTTATTGCCTTGAAAAATAGCACTGTAATAGCCTATGATAATTAGTTGTAGAATAACCTTTATCCCTTTTAAACTATGCAAATTATTAAATAAGTGTAAATTAGGACTCAATTAAAGATAGTTGATTATATTGCAATCAGATGGCATTCACAAACTTAACTGGAGCATATACAAATGAAATCTATTAGTCTAAGAGTTTTGTATGCTAACAGAAAAATATAATTTAGCTACCTATTCTAAAAATGGTGAATATTATTAATATTGTATAATAGGACTGGGAAGACTGCCTCCTTTTTTGAAGAGAGAGAGATTAAGGATTTTTATAATTGTTTTTCATCAAATTTTAATATTTTTGTCAAATTTTTAGGTATTTAATTTGTAAAACAGTTTGCTTTGTACTGGCATACAGAAAATAGGGTATTGATTTTAAACTTTTTGAAGCCAAGTGATCAAGTACATTTGTAATAAAAGTCAATGGATCTATATCAGTTGTACTCACTGTTTTCATTTCTTATTCTTATTAATATAGGAATGCTGTACTTTTTCTGCAGGAACACTGTACTAAATTTGGGTGGAAGGGAGGGGAAGAGATAAGTCCGTTGATAATGAGCATCTGGGTGGGTAACCATGGCCCAAGCACTTTATATAATCTTTAAGTCAATTAAGATTTGGTATATTAAAAAAGATGCACATGTCAATTTTTTTCTTCCTGTTTTCGTATGGAACTTGATGTTTGTGGGGGTTATCTCATTCATTGTTTCTGTGCTTTAACATTTTGCATTTGGCACTATTGAAACTTGCCAAACATATTTTTCTTTTATGATATTTTGGGTTATATGCCAGCCCTGGTGAACACACCATGGGCATGATTATTACTTCTGTCTCCCACACATGGTTCACCCTCTCTTCTTCAATATTCCCACTCATTTTTTCATATTTCACACACACGCATGCACGCACGCACACACGCACACATTTCCAGATGATTTTAGAATGGAGATTTCTGAAATTGTTACTGTAGTTGTTTTCATAGCTCCACAATTCACTTTATTTTACATGTGAACATACTTTTAATATTTTTCCCCATTAAGAAAATGAGATACCAAATCTAATGACTTTTTTCCCTTTTCTGAGTTTTTTCAATATCAGAATGAGATCCTGCTTTCTATGTAAAAGGATGCTAAAAAAAAGGGAGTCTTAGCAACTTAGGTTTGGAACAATTGGCGATGACTCTGAGTATAACATTTATAGTTGAATATCCTTAAATTTGAATATCTTAGTAATTTGGAGAGATACATACTTTTTCATGAGAGTGGAATGAATAGGAAAGAATTTATTGGAATTGCTTAAGTGAGCAAATTCACTGAATTTATCTGTGTAAAGTTTTCTGTTAAAGTTTATCCATTTCTAAATCATAAATTATATTTCTGGGTTCTTTAATTGCAAATTAACTGAATTTAGACCATTTGTAATGGAGTATACTATAAAGCTAAAATGATCACTGCTATTAAAATTACTCTTTTCACCCAACTGCATTAATTACCATAGAGAATTTGCAATATATTTTTAAGAAAACCTGATTTTAATAGTTGGGGAGTTATTTGATCCTAAAAACCTAAATTTAAGGCCTAGGCCATTTGACAGACTCTTTTCAAACAAATTTCATTGTTATGGGTTAAGTGAAGATGATCTAAATTAGCATTGTCATGTCAGGTAGAATTTCATAATCCAAAAACAACCAAGTGAAAAGAGAAAGATATGATTGGTTTCAAGCTAACAATTTGTCATCTTACAGCTCCTAAACTGACTACCAAGTTTTGATGTTGAATGGTCTAGTCAATTCATGTCTTTAGGAAAGCTGAGTAACGGCAAAGGTCATCCGTTAGAAATATTTTTCTTAAAAAAATTTTTTCATAGTTACTCATGTATTTTTATTTTGTCCCCATATTATGTTTGGTATTTGTTTTCTTTTTCTTTTCTTTTTTTTCCCCCTGATGTGCTTTGCTTTTGTGGAAAATTGTCTTGTTTGATAGGTAGAAACATGGTGGTGATCCTCTATGTAAAATAAAGTTAATTTTTAAGGACCAGAAATATTTTACTCATTTTGGAATTGCAAGATTTTTTGAATTTTCATGAAAGCATACTTTGTTTTAATGACTATTAGCAGTTTGCTTATTAATTAAAATTTTATAGCATTTCATGGGAAAAAATTAAGCTAAAAGTTTAATTTTCTTGATTTAGGGTACACTTTTAATAATTCAAGAGGCCTCCAAGTTCAAGGACCAAACCTTTATATTCTGGAATTTTGAGAATCATGGAAGTACTCTTCTTAACATGTGTTTTAGTCTAAACTGGATTAAAACAGAAGGATCCTCGGAGGACTTAAGATGTCCTTATTGTGAAGTAGCAAACTTAGGGGACAGGTGACTTATGTATTCACCTTGACTAGCTCAACCAGTGGTGGGCATCAGCTAATGAATTATTAGACACATGTTGGGATTGGATCAAGCTCCCGTTCAGCTGGAGTGTATTGGCAATTTCCAGTGTAGGTAGTTGTTGGTGGCATTTGACCTACCTCCATACCATATACGTTTGGTTTTTTTTTTTTTTCCCATCTTCCTTTTTCCTCATTTCACTGTCCTTTATTCTTCTCCTTACCATAGGCCTGCCAGTGACACTCGAACTTACCCCTTTAAGAGGGAAGTAAAGAAATTGTTGGCTTCTGCCTTAGACCATAGCTAACTGATCCCAGAAAGATTTCTGTATAATGAGATAATTGGGCAGTTTTTCTGAGGCATAGTCTTAAACTGGCAATCTGAAGGGCATTGAAATCATTAAGAAATTTGTGTATTGAAGAGAGTAAGAGGTATGTGTATTTTAGGTAAGTTACTGGGGGCTGAGATTTACTGGTTTGGAAATTTGAGAGCAGAAAGGGAAGAACCGTTTAATGTCTTCATGAATGGGAGTGTGAGAGTTATATAAGGGAATGGTTTGGAGGTAAAGTGGGAGAAGTTTTTATTGGAGGTAGGAAAAGATACTAAGGTGGAGTCTTAAATGAGCATTGTTTGCTAAGGACAATGAAGTTGATCTTCACTAATGAAGTTTCAATAAAGTCGGAGAAAATGGGTCCCTTGTTGGTTACGAGAAAGCTGTTGGTCTGTAGCTAGATATGATGATGATGATGATGATGATGATGATGATGATGATGATGATGATGCATTATACAAATCTGCTTTCAGGTGTAGGATGTTTGCTTTTCTGGACAAATTAAGTAGCACAGTTGTGGAATGACAGCTTTTCTGGTCAAAGCCTGTTGGTACTGGGGACTTACTATTGTGAGGGAAAGAAGATAAGAAAATTTCAAACTTTTTCACTTATCATTTTTAAACTATCAGAAACATTTATGGTACAGATTCTTTTCCTGGGCTCATGTTACAGTGTAGTTTAGCTTTACTTTTCAAAATGGTCCTTTGATCAAATCATTTGATTTTACAGTTCATAAAGATCCATATCATGCCTTGATTTTACAGAACCTTGAGCCTTTGGTCCACATTAATTTCTTACAAGAGGAGAGTAAACCAAGTAGAAACACTAAACTGCAATTTTAGGTATCTTTTCATTTCTTTTACATTTGCAGTCCCATCATTTAAGATTGTGGACCTTATGAGACCCTCAATAATACTATATTTCTGAAATTAGACAACATACCCCCCCAAACTCAAATTTCTTTTTGTTGTCCCACTTTGTTACTTTAAAGTTGTAGAATTCCCAAGTGTCCAGTGGTGGCAGATAGTAATGTAATTTAGTATATCTTGGAAGTTCTTATGTTCTTTGTAGGGTGAACTGATAGTGTCTAGATTTCTGTTCCCAGTGTCCCAGGAACATTTTTAATTATTTAAGATAAAGAATTGCTGTAATATTTTTATTAAATTACATAATTCAAGTTTATTTGGACTCCTTTTTAGTTTAATATGGACTTATTCTCAGTGATTCTGACAGTATTTATTTCATTTTACCCAAATCTGTATACGCTAGTGATAAAATTTCTTAGCTAAAAAAAGAGGTTCTGATTTTGTATCTGGAACGTAACTTTTTTTAAAAACAAATATCAAGTTCATTAACAATAGAATTATTTTTATTATAATTTATTTTTTAGAGTTACCACTTAGTATGTTTTTCCCATCCTACCGATTTTAAATTATGATACAATTACATTCTATAACTTGTTTAAGTCCGTGCAGAGCCTTCTTAAATAGCCCCTCCCTTGAGAATTGTTTTTTAAAAAGTGAATTCCCAAACCTAGTCAAGAACCAGTGATTTAAATGACTGCCTTTGAAAGGATTCCTTGAGTCTAGTCAATGGAGATAAATGATAGCCCATTTCCATGCTGCATACAGTTGTTAGGGTTTATAAAGTTATCAATATGTAAAAGTGCAAAAGCAGGAAAGATGTAAAGTTGCCTATAAAATTTCTAGTTTTCATTATTTGCACTATTTATCTTTGCACTTGATTTTTTGAAAGTTAAGACTAGTCACTTTCACTTTTGTTTCTAGTCTTTTCTAATTTCTTACAGAATTGTTTTCAATATCCCACCCAAAGCAAAACTTATATGCAATTAAATATGCTTTATAAGTCCAAGAAAATATTTCTTAGTGTTAGGTATGTAGAACAAAAATTTGTTTTGATAAAAATTTTTAATATGGGCCTTTATTTGCCAATATAATCCTTTGTAAATGTGAGCTTTATTAAACTATTTGAATAGACAAAGTGAAAGCTTAGGATAGAAAAAAAATATATATATATATGTATGTATATGAAACGATGTCTTTGAGATCCAGTTTCCTGCCTGAAATGGCCTGTTTTCGGAGTGTTGATTTATTTTCACTGAAGTCAATGAGATCTGAGTCTAGCTGGGTATTGGCTTAAAAAGCTGGAAGTGAAGTGGGTGACAAGTGGCAGCTCCCTCTTTTATGTAGTTTTCCATAATGCTCATAGAGTTTCATCATGGTCTATGTGATATAACTGGTATTGAAATAATTACATTAAATGAATATTCCTTTTTGGAATTCAAGGTTCACTCACTTTTTGAGGGGGGGAGGGTGGCAAGGGATAAGAGACTTTATTTTAACTAGAAGCATTCTTATAACCTCAAGTTGTGCTCTAGGAAGAATAGGAGAACAAAATGTGTACCTGTGAACACATTTTTTGTCTTAGTGAGATTGTGCAACACAGTGTTCAAAATTGCAAAAAAAAAAAAAAAGGTTGATAGTTTTGTCAATAGAACAGAAATATGTTTTGGCTAAAATTAATTTTTGTAAGTTATTTAATTATTTCATTTTATATTCCCTTCCCTGTATCCTTTTGGGCGCTTCATACTTAAAACTAACAAGTGAGAGGCCTCTCTTTAGATCTGGTTTATTTTTGGAATGCCTGAGTGTATTTCTCGATGGGGGGGGGGCACAGGGTGGTGTTTTAATTCTTGACATGCTCTTCTCAGCATGGTAGTCATTCTGGATCTCATGTTTTGCAAACTCTGTTGATAATTCAGTGATGTATTGAAATGTGTAAGTCCTCTATGACATTGTGTGAACGTTTGTGGCTGGCCTTTATTGTAGAACCTTGTAGTTTTGTTTTCAATTGGGATAGAAAGTTAAACTTCCATTGTTCAAATTTTAGGTTTATCTAGTGGAATTGTGCCCGATAGTTGTCTAACTATGGACCAATTTGGGGGAATGAAGGTTGGCAAATGTGTATTTGACTCTAGATAATCCTTTACTCAAAATCGTAAACTAAAGGCTATAGTGTTAGAGTTGTCTTAAGTTTTAGGTTGTCAGATCTGTAAATGTGAATGATGATCAGCATTGTGTTTATGAATTTCCTTAGGGAAAAGAGCAAAATTCAGTCTCCAGACCTTTTCTTGGAGACTAAACTTACCATATATGGAAAATGAAAATATTTTAGAAAGTGGCTTTGATTATTTTTTAATGGAGTTTAATCAGCTTAATTATTTTTCCTAGGTTGAAGCACTTATTTCCCAAATTTGAATAAAGGGAAAAGATCAGCAAATTGGCCCCCTTTTTTTGAGGCCATTTTTAGTTTTCTGCACCCATTTCCCAACCCTAGTATAAAATGAATTACGGGTATCCCTCTGAGTCCCTGTAACCCCTTTTTGCGATCACAGAAACCTTTGATAATCTGATGAAAGTGATGGACCCTCTCCCCAGGGAAAAAAAAATGCACATACACAGATAATTTTACATGCAACCTCAGGGGCATCACACATCTTCTGAAACCCAAGTTAAGGATCTCTGCTCTAAGTAAACTCTATAGAGAAAATTCTAATGCAATTAATTGATAAAATTAAGAACTAACTATTGGCTTAAAACATTTCAGATTGGAATTATTGTTAGATGGTGGCCCCTACTAGCAAAATGTGACATTGCAACCAGCTTTGTTAGACATCCAGACAGAAGGAAAAAAGAAGCAATGTTCTGAGAGCTATTTATAAGGAGTCAGGGCATCTCTAGACATGGGAGCCATTCCTGGTTCAAGGCAGGGGTCAGGGTGCCTGACAGCTTCTAGCAGGGTAGAGTTTGATAAACCACAATGCTCAGGATGCCAAGGGGTTAGCCATTTATCTTAACCCCTTCCTCACCAAAAGATTTTAGTTTTGTCTATTAGGAAAAAAGATGTCACTGGGGAAAAAAAAAAAAGATTTGCCTTACAACTTTGCTGGAACACATCAGTTTGGTGACGTATGGGACACCAGTATTATTTGTGAGAAGGTACATAAAACCAAAGTAAATTATTCTCTATGTAGAACATTATTTACTAGCAACATTTGTTTGGATGTATTAGCTTTGACAATTTTTACCAGTAAATATTGGTTTTATTTAAAACTGGGAATCCAGTTTATAAATAGGATAGTTGTTGTATCTGTCCTTTCCCCTATGTAAAGAATAGTTTAAAGATTTATGCATACTTTTTACTTTTCTCTCTTGATGCCATGGAGTGGGGTGGGTGGGGTGGGGGGAGATCTTTGAGTCAACAACTGACAAAATGTCTTCTCCAAATTTAAAAATTGAGAAACAGCACTTTAAGTCCTAACTCTACACCATTTTAGTAGTGCATGTATTAGTTTTCATAATGATTTTTGGTGCATGCCTTTGGGCTTCTTCAAAAGTGTACAATAGGAAAGTATATTTCCTTTCTTAGAAAGGAGATTTTTTTTCTACTTTGCAACTTGTGATTACAAAAATCTTCCACTGTGGGAAGATTAACCATGTATTGAACTACTGAAAAGTATATATTTTTAGATATACAGAAGGAATCTACATGGAGCAGCATTCAGACCTATATAGAAGTCATAGCATTCTGTATAGGACCAAAAAGGAAATAACATTAAACACTTAAACAGACTTTGTTGGGTAGAAATACCTTTAGATCTTGCATTGACTTCCAAAAAGAAAACACCACAGAAGTTTGCTGAAAACTTTTGTTGTTTGAATTTTCTCTGTCAGTGTATTTAGCCCAAATATAACAGCTTTGGGTTAACACATACATAGGAATCAAAAAAACAAAACTAACTAAATAGATCAGTCTGGTTTGTCAATCCAGCTTGACTGAAATAAGTAAACTAATCACTTGGAACATGAAAAACTGTCCAACTCCTCTAAGGTTTTGACAAAATAATCTTGGCTGATGTGGGAAGATACCCACTTTGATTTCTGACCTGACAGTGAAGATTCATGCTTGACATGATTTCAAACCTGACAGTGTCTGTTTAAGGAGCTATGGTACAGTTTGCTAATTCAATCCCAGATACCTGTTGATTACCTGTGAGATCTAGAGTCCAAAGTAGCCAGCAGCCATACCCCTGAGTGCTCTGTGCCCATCAGATCTCTTAAAGTAAGCAGGGTTGGGACAGGTCACAGCTCAGATGAGTGACCTCAGGCTGTGGACAGCCCCAGATTCAAGAATTGTATCTGTTTTCTTGGGAGTCATCACTGAACTAATGTCCCACATGGTGTTACTTACTGTAGATGCTCTCTCTTGGAGGAGGCCCAGAGCACACATCCTAATCGCTTGTGGTACTCAGAGAGGGGGTGCTAACTCTGAGGCCCTGGCCAAATTCCAGTTTAGGGATGTGGGTCTTCTTCTTACCATTCTAATTGGAAATGTGCATCGCTTCCCATTTTCCCTGTTGACCTCAGTGCAAACTGCATTAGTCTGTTTCTTTGCCCTGGTCCCAAGTAGGATGCTGGTGTGTATTATATGGGCCACGTTCATGCCTTATCTTAATGCACAAGAGTTGAGGAACGAGTGAGCTCCTATATCAAAGTGCCCTGTTGTTAGAGGGAAACTCTTGTGATGCTTTGGAGGTGAAATGGGCCCTTTTAGCATAAGTTGGGGAATATGCACTGGCCGGAGGCTTCCAGCCATGAGGTATGAATTGAAACCTATTTCCCTCTTTTCTTATAGCATGTTGAGAAAATCTGTTGGGTTTTCAGCTGTCAGGGAAGGCCGGAGTTCTGCAGCTTTAATCTGGGTAACTGAGGCTGGTTGGGGCAAGACTTTGGTTAATTAACTGGGTTCTCAGATGCCACAGACTCCGTGAAAAGTCACCATTATTTTCAATGGTTGTGATAGAATTTCCCCCCAGTAGCCATTATTTTAAGATTATATTGCAGAGTTGCTTTATTTGAGCTTTTCATGTATACACAATCCCAAACTGGAAGAAATAATTTAAAAAAAAAAAAGAATCCTGCTGTGAAAGGTATATATTACTCTAGATTTTTCTTACTGTAAATATTGTAAGATTGTAATACTGTCGATATTTTATTAACCAACAAATGTTAATCTATGTGAATTCAGACTTATTTTAAATGTGCTTCTTATTTACTGTGTGTGGTCCCTGTTGCTGACAGTATTAAGTTATATTCTGATGTAAGATTAACTTTATTAAAGAATGTAAACATTAATGTTTCCTTATGGGAAAACAAATAAAGTATAAAGAAGACAATTCTTTTCATTAAAATATACTGTGTATTTACACTTGCTAGACCCAGCACCACTTATAAATTTAGTACACTGTTCAGAATTTTAGTTAACACAGCTGACATGGTTGTGCTCTGTTTGAAAGTCTAAGAGTAGGTATTGTTGGAATATAAAGTTTGTATTTGTCTGCTGTGAATCATAATCTTGAAATTTCTAATCAAGTTTGTAAAATTTTTATAGTAAAACATTTTAATGACAATTTAAAAATTTACTTCTCTAAAGAATGGTCAAAACAGTATCCTTTCAAAAATAGAATTGTTCTTTAATATCTTTCCAAACTGACTTTGGTTAAATGGACCAGATGTATATTAGTTAAAATTTAGGACAAAGTTGTGAAATTCTTTGAGTTTACAAGTTAATCCTTATTGGAGATGTGCCAATTATACAGTAGAATATCATTAATTTGCACTGTTTGGGGACCCCATTAAGAATGCTGAATTTCGCCAACTAAGAAGTAAGCAAATGCAATTTAAAAAGTAAATTTGAGCATTCTGTATTAAATATGTGCAGTTATTATCACATGAAGAAGCGCAGTGTGTCGGGCTGTAATATAACCATACTTGCTGTCATGTTCTCCCATCTCAGTGCTGGGAACTCACCATGTGGAAACCAAGCAAATGTGTTGTGCATCAGCCGGCTTGAGTTTGTTCAATATCAAAGCTGAAACTAGCGAGGTCTGCTGTACTGCTTATTGAAGTATTGTGATTCTTTTAGGCATTGATTCTTACAAAATATATACTGTAACAGTATACTTTGTACAGATTTAAATTTTATTTGAAAAAAATGAAATAAAGTAGGCAAAAAAATAAAGATGTTTATTTTTCATGTGACTATATAAACAGATCAGTCTTTTGTTTCAGTGTCTTTGGGGGGGATCTGGTTGCTCTTGTTTTTGGTTTTTTGGTTTTTTTGATAGATGGAAACCATTTTTAGGACTCAGTAACAGGTATACTTGCCTGATCATTAATTGGCTGCAAGTTTTAAGTGTGCTCTCTCACACTGGAAAACTCTATTTTCTATTTTATTTTAAAACACACTTATTTATTTCTAAAGATTTTATGTGAATGACTTGCCTGTCTTTTTGAGTCAGGTTTTTTTTTTTTTAAGATTTTATTTATTTATTTGAGAGAGTGGGAGAGAGAGTGAGCACAGGAGCAGGGCAGAGGGAGAGGGAGTAGCAGACTCCCCTGCTGAGCAGGGAGCCTGTGACATGGGGCTCGATCCCAGGACCCTGGGATCATGACCTGAGCCGAAGGCAGATGCTTAATGAACTGAGCCACCCAGGCGCCCCTGAGTCAGTTTTTTAAATTCTCTGATGGTATGATGGTTAACCTAGCCCATCACAATTGAAGAAAAAGAAAACTTTTCCCATAAATCATGCCCCTTTCGAAACCATGGAAGGTTTTTTTTGTTTTCGTCTTTTTTAAATTTGGTTTAGGGTAGTGGAAGACTTACCAAAGAGTGCATGACAAAACATGACAAGAATCTTCTGAAGAAAATAGAGGTTGTGCTTAAAGATGCTTTCAGAACTGCTTTTCTAGTGAGCAGAGTGGTAGAGAATGAAGTTACCAATGAAAATGTGGCTCAGGTGTGATTCTTCAGAATAATTTTAATGGGTCTTCTTATAGAAGATTAGATTATTAGACCAAAAAAATCCCAATTTTGTCCTCTAATTCAAAAACCAGTGGAGGCCTTAGGTGTATGACATTTTCCCCAAACTTTAGAAGTAGAGTTGGAAGTTTAATTTCTGCATTCTCCTCATTTTATCTTTGCTGATGCTTTCACTTACCTTCAGGCTGGATAGAAGGAGGCTTGGAACAAGTAGTTGCAGGGACAAGGTCCCTGCAAAAGTCACACCATAGAAAATTTTTCATTGTTATTTAAATGTATGTGACAGTGGTTATATTCTAAAAGCTGTTATATGGCCATAAAAATATCTGAAGATCATATTATTACAGTTCCAGGCTTTCCTGGGTGAATCCCAAGAAAGTTGTGCTATTGTTGTTACTGGTTTTTTCTTGCTCAAGTGGCCCTCCTTTGTAGAGAACAGCAGACTAGCTGTTAGACTAGCTTCTACATCTCACAGCCAGTAAAAATAACGCAGGAATTTTGCGTATGAAAACTTAAAGCTGAGGGTGTCACTGTTTGGAGGAGGTAGGTGGGCTGCAAAGAAAGTTTCCCCCGAGTTCTGCCAGGCCTCTGACTTGGGAGGCACGCACAGAACAGGTGGGTACTTCCTGAAAAGGAGACCAGATTCCCTACTGGGCTCAAGGTGAAATCAGTCTAACCTTTGGATCCCTTTCGAAGAGTTGGGCTCTCTAGTTATAGGAGCTTGAGGTGGAAACTGTAGCCATGATTTGTGGTGAGTATAAGGGAAGGAAAAGTCAGAAGCCCCTTCCTCACTGTCTGTGACCTTACTCTTTTAAAGACGCCAGATGGGACTATGATAAAATATGCCCTATGGATGGTCATTTTGAAGAGCAAGTAGTGAAGTTCTGCAGGGCTGCAGGGGATGCAGACTTGGGATCAGTCTGAACTACAGGACAAGGCGTATCGTGCCATGGGAGGGAGACCCTCAAGAAAGGGGCCCAGCATGTTCAACAGAACTATTTGTCATTTTTATTTAGCTCTTTGTTTTCTAAAGTGATATAATTGGCAAACTCTTCCCACCGCCACCTCTAATTGATGTTACCTTTTATTTAACCATGTGGTATGTCATTTAGTTTGGCTCTTTTGCATGGTTTTTAGAAATCTCTTTGTTCCTAGTTCCAGTAACAGTCTCTTTCTAAGCAGACAGGACTTTTTGATTGAGAGTACAGGGTCTGGAAGAGGGTCTGCTCATTCAGCACCAGAGGGAAGAAGAGCCGTCTTTTGCTGTGGCTGACTGCTGGCTAACCTCAGGGCAGGCACACCTCACCACTCCTTTCACTCAGCACCATCCCCCACGCTTCTGGAACTTGGGGGGGAGGAGCCACTTTCTTTCCTGAAAATGGGGAGTCTACTTTTCAGTAAGGTTGTCCCCATTCTCATCAACAATGATTTTTATTTATTTTGATTTGTTCAAATTGGGCCATTTGACACTTAAGTTGGCAGTGAGGAAATGTCACAAAACAGAGTCAGTGAATGTTGCAATGTTTAAAAGCAGGATATCCCCACCTTACAGCCCACAGGGTTACCCACTTAACTCCCTCCCCCCCCCATCCTAAGGATCCTAATTCTCCTTGCATACCCAGCTCACAGCTTAGACCTTCCCCCAAGGAGCAGGAGTTTCTTTGTCATCCTCCTGGGAAGATCCGTAGCAGGTCTAACCTGCCTCCAGTTTTTCTGTCTCTGGCAGTGACACTAAGGGTGGGTCTATACTGCTACCATCTTAAATTTTTACAAGCCCACTACTTTTTATTTTAACTAACATTGAATCCTTAAAATATGCAAGGTACCAAGCTAAGTGTTTTATCTAGATTATTTTATTTAATTCTTACTACAACCCTATGAGATAGGCTATTATTTACCCCCATTTTACAGAAGAGGGAAACTGAGGCACAGAGCGATTAAGTAACGTGCCCAGGGCCACACAGTCAGGTGTGCTGGCAGGCTGACGCCAGAGCACACCCTTGGTCTCAGTCACTCTAGTGCACTGTCTTCCCGGTGAGGTTCTAACTGGTAGAGTCCCCCTGACTTTGATGTCACCTCACCTCGGGATGTACTTAGCTGGATGGCAAGGCTTATGTTTCCTGTATAGCTCAAAAGCCACACTTCCTGTTCTGAAGGTTGATTCATGAATGAATCCACATTTTCATTTCCCTCTCCCCTTTCATGGAGGAATGACTTACTCAGAGCAGGGCCGACGAAAGCCGGCAATAGCCTTTCCAGGCCTCTCTCTCCACTGCTGATTTTGAAAGTAAGTACAGCCCTAAATACTATTCCTGCCTCTTCCCACTCTCACCACAATGACTTGATCAAAGAGCCCTGTGAATGAAGCCCCTGAATTCTGTCTGGTGGAGTTGTTGATTTCTTTCTGTTTCCCGGATTATAGTCCCCAGCAGATACCCTGTCCCGCTCACAGCTGACCTCCTATCTGGGCCCATCTGGCTTCAGATACAGGCTCGAAAAGGATCAGGAGGCAGCCTTTAGGAAAGGATCCAGGTCTGCCCAGATTCCCAAAACCTCACTATTCACCAGTAATTGGCCCAGTAATTGGATCAGCCAGGGCTAGTCCTGTAGTTTCTAGCTCAGAGTTATGCTTAGGCTTTTATGTTTCTGAAGGCACTTTCCTGCATCCTCTAAAATGCTATTTTCCAGATGCTTCCTGACCTCCAAGGGGAGGTCCAGAGTCTGTCACTCTCCAGGGGCCTCTTCCAAAAATAAAATATGAAATTCCTGGGGACTTGGGGTGGTTTAGATGGCTGTGGCCTCTGTTAGAACTCTTGTCTGAAAAGAGACGTTCACAATTGAAATTGGAACCCCTCATGTGTTTTGTATCCTCTGTAGCAGTGATTCTTAAAGTGTGGCCCCCGGACCAAGAGCATGAGCATTCCCTTAGAAATTGTTAGAAATGCAAATTCTTGGGCCTAACTCCGGAATGAACTGAATCAGAAGCTTGGCTTTGCTCTTCAGGAGCCCAGCGACCCTTGTTACAAGGAGCCCACCAGCTGACCGTAGGGCACATGGAAGTGTGAGAGCCACTGCTCTCTAAAGCAAGGTTCTCTGTGTCTTTCCGAGTCTTAGATTTGAGAATCCAGAGAGAGCTTGTGGCCATCTCACCTGCTTCACTGATCCTCCTGAAGGCCAAGTTACGAGTCCCTGTTGTGCCACTTAGAGCTTGTCCAGCTCTCTCTGGCTTTCACCCTTTGGACACCACCTCCAGAAGGGACGGCCACATCTCCCCTATTTTTTTTTTCTTTTTCTTTCTTTCTTTTTTTTAAGTAGGCTCCATGCCCAGCGTGGAGCCATCACTTTCCTGACTCACGACCCAAGACCTGAGCTGAGATCAAGTCTGACGCATGACCGACTGAGCCCCCCGGGGCGGCCTTCTCCCCTAGTTGTTCTTTCATCTGTGTACTGTTGGTCGTCGCGCAGAGCGCACCAGAGCACACGGGGAAAAGGGCATGCTCCGTGGATGTGCCGCAACTGTAACCCATGGCCTCTAGACAGAAACCAAGTGCTCAGGCGTGGGGCACCAGGCCAGGAGCCTGGGGCCAAAGAGAAAAGTGATTCTTTCTCCTAGAGCTGGGAGCGCTGTGTCAGAGCAGGAGCGATAAAAACTGCTGAGCTTCCTGTGCCAGTCCTGGCTGGAGCTGGCTGACGGCAGGTGGAGTTCTGGCAATGGCGAGTCCTGGCTCTGCCTATTGTCCCTGGTTGTTTGTAGCACCCCGTTCACCTGCACAAGTGTCCTCGTTTGGATGACAGATTATGTGGCCACCCATTTTCTCACCTGTCTCCTCGCTGGTCTCCTTACAGCCATTCTCTCCCCTGCCATCCGTTCCCCACACAGCAGCCTGCTTGTAAATATGTTTTCGAGGTTCTTATGAGCCGGCCCCTGCCTAACTCTCCAGCTTTGTCTCTTCCTTTTACCTCCTTGTTCACTTCTCTAAGCCATGTGGTCATCTTCCTGTACCTTGAACGCATGGAGCCCATTGCCACCTAAGGGTCTTTGGCTTTGCTCTTCCCTCTGCCCAGAACGTACTTCCCTCCACACCCCCGCACAGCTGGCCCTTCTCATATTCAGGCCTCAGCTTATGTTCTTGCTTCGAGGGGGCCTCCTCTGACAACCCAAACTGAAGTGGACTCTCCCTCACTGCTTTGGTTAAGTTTTCTTCCTAGTACCTCTCCCTGTCCAAGATTGACTTCTCTATGTTTTTCTGTTGATGGGCTAACGCCATGAGGGCAGGACTCGCTAAGGCATCCCCAGTGTCGGAATGAGGCTGGCACACAGCAGATACTCAGTAAACATCTCTTAGCTAAATGACTGGACCCCAGTGAGTAGGCCATTTCGGAAAGTCAGCTCTGCCTCTGGGGCTGACTTCCTCATCCACTTTGAATGCAAGTATTGTCATTCTGTGTTATCTCACCGCTGGCGCACAGGTGGCATAGGACAGGGGCCCTGCATTGGAGATGATTTTCTCAGCCTGCTGCCAACCCTCCTTAGCATCCTGCACCTCCCGCCTCTGTGCGGGGCTCAGCATCTGCTCTCCCCAGCTATTTCATCCTTAGCCAAAGCTCTGGGGAAAGGACAGGAACCCTGGACTCAACAGAGACCTTAATGCCCACTCTGCCCCCAAAAGCTCCCCAAAGCATCATTAGTTGGGCCTCTAGCCATTCAGCATGCACTTGGGGGCCCCCTTGGCCACATTCATCTGGACTTTTCACTTGATGAACTCGGCACTTACTCTCCCTGGAACCCACTAATTGAGGGAAGGGAGGAGACTAGCTATCTGAGAGGTGATGTGCCCTGTTTCTAAATGCTGAGGGGTAGGAGAGATGTAGAAAAGTATGGCCTCCATAGAGCACCATCATCATTGGTGACATTTCACTGAATCCTGGCTCTTCTACTCTCTGTTACTTGGCCCTCCCCCGAGTCTTTAAGATGGGAGTGGTGACAACCACACACACACACACACACACACACACACACACACCACAACAACAACTCTACAGGGAAGAAGCAGAAAAGAGCCTTCTTCCTTGATTCTAAACCTGAGGAGGAAATGAGGCTCCCGAGCTCAGCTGAGTTTAAAATAAATTTCAGCTCCAGGCTATGGAGTCATACAGTCATAGGTAAGTCAGACGGAGATAGGAGATAGAGTTTGAGGGTTTCCAACCACTTCTCCATGAAGTGAGTCCCTGATGGGAACCAGGCTGCTGCATTGTGGGCAGAGGATAGGGAGGGGAAAGCAAGGACCTGGGACCAGAGTGGCACTCTGGAGGATTTCTAAGGCCTTTGTCTGAGTCCCAATCTTTTGGGCAGGAGCGTGGAGGTGGGGATTAAAAGTATTAGGTCTGAGGGGCGCCTGGGTGGCTCGATTAGTTAAGTGTCCGACTCTTGATCTCAGCTCAGGTCTTGATCTCAGAGTTGTGAGTTTGGGCCCATGCTGGGCTACACACTGGGCATGAAGCCTACTTTTAAAAAAAGAAAGAGGGTATGAGGTTTGAAATCAGGCCTAGGTGCAAATCCAGTCTCTGTCCCATCACTCCCTAGCTCTGTGCCTTAAGGAATGCTACTTAATTTCTCTTAGTCTCAATTTCCTCATCTGTAAATGGGGTAAGAGGGCATACCTCATTTGATTGTTGGGAAGACTAAATGAAGTAATTTATGTCAAGAGCTTATAGCACAGTTCTTGGCACAGACTAATGGCCGGTAAGTGCTATCATTATCATTAGCCTTGTTGTCATGGCGCTGTTGTGGTTGTTACTGGAAAAAGGGAGAGAGATGTGGAACTTGAGTAGTCAATAGGAGCACTGCTTCCAGCAGCCTCCGCGTTCCAGGTAGAGGAGCCATGAAAAGAGCAGATGCCTCTAGAATGAAGAGCTAGTCTGCATTTAGCTGAAGGGAAGGCAAACCCATCCTGACCCCTTCCCATTTCAGCCTGGGTACCTGCCTATCTTCATACCTTTCTCCTCCCGGTCCAAGGAGGATCAGTCTATAGCTGTGTCTTCACGGACCTAGCTGGATACTGGACCAGATTTATTTTGGTCTGTTATTTAGTGTCTCTCTTCTAGACGTGGGGTGTCTGAGGTTTTCTGGCCGTGGTAGAGAAGAGTGCTTTTTTGAAAAACAGAATGTGGTCTCTGTCTAGGGACTCTGCTTCCTTCTGGTCACAGACAACAGCAGAGACTCTGCCATCTGCCAAGGGCGTGGGATGACTAGAGGTCAGTGCTGAATATTAATTCACCTGTTGGACATCTAAGATAGCAGTTAATCAGCCCTGGGAAACAGCTCTTGCGTAAGAAAAGGAGTGATTTGCCTTTGGCAGAAATTCTTAAGCTGGTGTTTTTGGGGGGTCTGTAAAGCTCCTGAAATTTTATACAAACTTATACCTGTGTGTGCAATGTACATTTTTCTAAGAAGAAGATCCATAGTTTTCTTCAAAACTCTTAAGGGAATTCATGGCCCAAATAGGTTCAGAATCGCTGGTCCTAATCTGAGAATAGAAAGAGAACCCTCCTCTGAGGGTCTCTAAGAAGCTTCAGCCTGGCTGATTGACAGGACTGTCAGTGAGCCGAGCCGGGAAGCATTGCTGAGGCTTTGAGGAAAGAGAGCTGCCGTCCGTAGCTCTGTGTTGGCTGGTTGGAGCCTACCATACCCGTTTGGGAAGTTGGGGGTTTCGAGCTAGCTGAGTATCTGAGATGTGGTTATAGTATTATAAGGCACTCGACACTGCTGTATTTTATGCCACATGGAGGTCGGATCTGGCGTCACCTCAGAAGTGGGAGGCAGGGTCGGGCGCTTCTCCAGGTGTGTTTTGGTGGTCGTAGTGGTAGGCGATGCGGGAATCTCAGTATGTTGCCGTCATTTGACAGTTTGATACGTGGTCACTACTCAGCGACAGATTGTGCACTGATATGAAGTTGTTTCGTTCCCTTTTGAAGGCATTAACTCTAAAGCCCGTGGTCTACTTTTTAACTTCCTGGAGACCAGTGGATTCTTCTGACCTGTGGGGCACCCTTTCTTTAGGGGTCGGGCGCCTCGGTCATAGTTCCGGCTGTGCGTACTTACTCCTCGCCTGCCTACTTGGGGCCTGTGAGATTAATGCTTTTTGGAATATGATTCTGTCATTGAGCCTGTGCCCCCATTCTAAGCAGTCCTGATACTTTCTTCTGCTTTTCTCAATACCTGTCATTCTTTGTTCGAGTTTCTTGTTCATGTTAGAAAATGGCATCTGCCTCCCTGCTGAGACTTTCCCCCTTCCTCTCAAACCTCAGATCTGTGTGCTCAGCCCAGCTTGCTGGATGGCACCAGAATGCGGCAGAGGTATCCTAAGACTTGGCCATCCTCGTACCTGAATCAGGCAGACATGCTCTGAGCTCAGAGTCAGGCCGTACGTGGGCAGTGTAGACTGAGAGCAGCAGGGCACAGTGGTTCCCTGGGCTCCCCCAAGAGTAGAGCCTGATCCCCATAGGGTGAATTGGCTGAAGAAGATTCCATGGGACTAGAGTTTCACTTTGCTTGGAAGCCTTGTTCTCCGAACATGAAATAGTCACGTCTCCAGGACACAGGCCTCTGACTTGGAGCCATCACCGTGCAAGGCCGCCCAACTCCTCCAAGGACATAGACGTATCCAGCGTCACTGCTAGAGGGGGTCTAGGCAGGGGCCGTCATCCCAGGACTGCCCTGATCCCCACAGAGCTGAGGGATCTCATGGAGGTGATTAAAACCCACAGGAGGTGACAGTTTCTCAGCATGCTCTTCCAAAAAGGCTCTGGGTCTTAGGAGGAGCTCAGCCACACCCACTTTGCGAAAGTTGAGCCCAAGGACTGAGACCAGAGAGACAGTCTTGTTCCCATTCCTCACCCCGGGCCTTCTGTCTGGCTTTACCACCTCCTCTCCTGTACCCTGCTTCCCTTAACACACTCAGGTTAAGCTGGCTCTTAGTAACTATGACTTGAATTCTTGAATTATATCTTGATTATAGGGCCCCGGGGACAATGAACAGTAGGGAGTAGCCGTCCTCTGGTGCGATTTGCCTCCTCCGAAACCTGGATTTTGGAGAAGGAATTGGGAGGGAAAAGACAGGCCTCAAAGGCCATCTGATCTCACAGTCCACTGGGCAGAACAAGCCACCCCACTGTCCAGCTGACTGTCTTTCTAACCTGAATGCTTCCTTGGGTCATACAGAGGCTTTTTATTATGATCAAATGTATCAGTCCTCTCCTTTATGCCTTGGTATTTTCTGGTCTTTAAATAAGGTTTCCCTATCCTTAGATAATAAACATATTCTCCCATAGTTTCTTGTATTTCTCTTATAGTTGTGTTTCTATGTTAGTTCTTTAATTCATCTGGAATTTGTTTTCATATATGGTGTGAATTAGGAATCTATTTTTTTTTTTTCTGGAGGGTCACATGCCGCCCGGAATTATATAGGCCATCCTCTCCCCAGTGACTTGAAATACTACTCTTATCACATTCAAAATTCCCATAAATACATGTGACTGTTCCTGGATTCTCTATTCCACTGCACTGAACTTTTTCCATATTCCTTGGACCAGCGGCACACCATTCCAGTTGCACTTTTAGGATACGAGTTTTTTTTCTTTTTTTTTTTCTTTAAATTCAATAAGCCAGCAGAGTATGTTTTGATACAGTGTATTTTCCTCCAAAATTGTTTTATTATTTGTACATATTTTATCCTTCTAGACGTACTTTGTAATCGGTGTATCAAGTTTCACTTAACAAGTCTTATTAGGAATTTGGTTGGGATTTTATTTTATTATATAAATTAAGTTGGAGAGAGTCGATATCTTTATAACATTGAGTCTTCTCATCCAGAAACAGAATGGCTCAGCTATGTTCTCAAAGGCCTCTGGGGGAGACATTCTCTTTTGTGCTGACTCCTACGGTCCCCTCAGCACCCCTTGGCCAGCGCCCTGAGCCGCCAGGTCCTTTTATTGCCATGCCCCCATGATCCTAGCTTACTCACTCCCTCTTCCCCCTCAGATATGAGTGAAGCAGGGAGCATTTGCTTTTGCTCAGGCATTCCAAGCTTTTTCTTTCTAAGACTCAAAAGAACTCCAGGGGGATTGTCCTGTCTCCCTTATTCCCTGCCTTTACATCCCATTCCCAGCACCTCCCTTCTCATCTTGCTCCCTCAGGAATTGCAGTGCTTCTAACCCAGAGGAGGACAGCTGGGTGTTTCCTTTGGTCGGAATTCCCTGGGAATCTGGTGGGCCTGAAACACAGCCCCTCATTCTGACCTCTCTTTTCATACTGTTGCGTGTAATTTCTAAGCTTTGTCCTGACGAGATGGATGGAAGGAGAGGAGAGCTCACAGGGTATTTGAGGAAACAGAAGTGTTAGTGATTCTGTGCCAGATACCCACACTAAAGGCAAGAGTTTATGACCCCAGATCTGCCAGCAGGCACCTGGGACTTTGCACATCAGCCTGGGCTCCATAGAGCATCTAGAAATTCCTAGCCATTTTTGATCCCGGATTTCTGTCCCGTGCACCAGCCTCAGGAGGCAAGCTGCTAGGTCAGGCTGACTGTCAAAGGCCTAGGGGTGAAACAAAGAAGGTCCTTCTGCCCAAAACCCTTTCAGGGACAGCAGTATCCAGCAGTTTTGTTGCCACTATGAAAGCCAAAGGAGCCAGAACTAAGGTTGTGTGGGCTCTCAGACCAGGGGGGTGGCTGGGAAGTAGGGAAAGAGCGGCCCAACATGGGGTCCAGGGCTTAAAACTTGCTTTAAGGCCAGGTACAATAGCAACACAAAGACACAGGCGGTTTGCCCAAAGCATTTGCATATGTACCAAGTACCCAGAAAGGCCACAGAGCCCCGACATCCAGACACACTTTGCCCAGCCATGCTCTTCTCTTGTTTCTACATCCGCTTGGCTCTCTCTGCATCACCTCCTCCTGCTTCCAGGCTCCTCTGGGGTCAGGTCAGCACAAGTTACCATGAAAATATCCCTTGTGGCCTTGACCGATCTTCATCTGCTGCTTATCCGGGGGATAAGATTTCAGGGTAAGGACTGCAGAATTTGTTACAGTGATTGGAAAGTTACTCTAACATAAGACTATTACAGAAAATGATTCCTAGACATTTGTATTTCAAAGGACAGAATGAGCCACTCCAGCATAGTGAACCAATTTCAGGGACAGGAAATCTGCCACAGTGGCTGAAAAAGTTCTGGTAACACAAACAGAGCTACAGTGTCTGATTCCTTGAGATCTTTCATTCAAACACAGTATGCTGCAAAGATTTTTCCCTGGCCATCCCCCACCCTACCCCCCAAGTTGCTCAAGGCCCAGCCAGCCACCCAGTTTTACATGTCTAAATCTGAAATCAAAGTCCCAGGCAGGGAGACGGATTGTCACAAGTAATTGCAACATCCCACAAGAATTTGTTTGGAGTTAAAAGGAGCCAAACCTGGGCCTTCTCCAAAGCTTGCAAGTCTGAGCTTTTGAGAACCACATTTGATCTGTTCCAATGAGCTACGTGTAGATGTTTGTCTTGTACCTGCTTGGCAGCTCTAGGGGACCCTGTAGAACTCCTGTGGCCCACCACGGTGACAGGTGTGGCTCCCCCTAGTAGAGGACAATGTGGGGATCGGCTTGAATGAACCACAGGCCCCCAAGGTTGGCCTTTAACTTCTGAGCAATGCTAGCGCTGGGAACAGGACGCAAGCCCAGGGGAGGAGGAAGGACACAAGCCCTGAGGGGTGAGGGCTCCCACGTGGCTGCAGGGAGGGACTTGGAGGGGAGGGGAAGGGGCACACTGTTCCATCCTTTCTCGGCAACTCACACACTCCCTGCGCCCTTGCCCTTGCCCCTACCTTATGTCATTTTATCCTTACGTGTTCACATCATGACATTATTTTGAGATGCTGTTCTCTCTTTTTCCATGTAAAGAACAGCCACCTTCAAAGTGACAGCTTAAGGCTCAAACACAGTAGCTACCCTGACTATATCTCAAGACAGCCCAGCAGTACTGGGGGATACAGTTGGCTGTTACGAACCAGACACAACATCATCATCAGCAGCATCAAATAGCTGCCACTTACTGAGCCCTTAACGTTGTGCACAGCCCGTCCTGTGAGGCTGACAGTGCCATTTCCCTATTCGACAAAGTAGAGCCCAGGCCGGGTGAGGCTAAGTGGCCTGCCCTAGGTTGGTCAGAGTGGGAGCGGGGCCTCCAGAGAATCTGGGACATTGCCATGGCTCATTATCTGCAGGAAGGAGCAGAAGGAAGCAGAGCCCAGGGAGGTGACTGCCAGCCCCACCAGAGTCGCAAACTGCCAGGTGCTATTGGAAGGGGCTTTCACAGCCTGTGCTTTCTGGGCGCCAGGTCTCCCACAGGACCCCTGGGACGTGATGCCTCAGGGATGGGGATGGAGTGGGGGAGAGCAGGGAAGGCCGGACAGCTGTGTCTCGGCTCCTGAGAGAATACTCACATCATCGTGGGCCTGCAGGACACAGTGGGCACATAAACCCTGCCTCCCTCCTCGCTGTTCTCCAGGACGTCGGGGGTGAGGCTTTCTCTGAGAAGTAGGTTACTCCTCATTCCCACCACTCTGGCCCTGGCTTCAAAGAACACAGAGGGAGCCAGAGCAGGCCAAGGTAGATTTCTGCTTGAAGGCCAACTGTCCCTCAGCCCAATTTCTTTTCAGCACAGCCTAATATCGCTTTGTCCCCACAGCTGATTTACATGGCAGGTTTATTTAATTAGCCAGAGATGAGTCAAAGTGCAGCTTGTCCTCAGAGTTAATTAATATTTACTGAGCCACCACACAGTGAGTGACGCCAAGACTGGACTGTGTCCTCTCTATCAGCTTAGGGAACAGACTTCAACCCCTTGTGCCTGGCCGGATTTGGGAACTGGAACCAAAGAGTAGGGACGATGAGCCTCTGAGCTACTAAGAAGAACAAATGAGGTCATACACCCAATGTGCCTACCACAGTGCGTGGCACGTAGTACGGACTTAGAAATGGATAGCTGTGTCTGTAAATGTTAAAAAGGAGTGGCAGGGCATGGTGGCTGAGAGACCTTGTTCCCCTATGGGACTTATTCCGGCGGAGGTGGGGGTAATGGCAGCAGACGCTACGGGGCATGCACGGCCTCAGACGCACTCATGTAGGCATCATTCGTGAAGAAATAAGGCATGCTTCTCCCCGTTGCCATCAGGCTCCTGGTAGAAGAGGGAGGACGTGGAGGGTGGCGGACCCTGAAGGAACTGAAGCAGAGCATGAGTAAATGGAAGTTCTCCTTCAGCTGTGACTTGACCGCAAAGGGAAGGAAACCCTGCCCGAGCACCTGTGTGGTCCCCGCTAGGCTGGGACCCTTCCTCTCCTCAGCCCAGTTCTGCACACTCCAGAACCCTACCCCACTCTTAGAAGACTTTTGACCCTGGCCGTTCTTCCAAACGGTGCTTCCTCGGGCCCCCTCCTGTGGAGGGCCCTGACCAGGCCATTCCTGGGGCCGGATCTGGTGCCGGTGCCCGCCCGCTCCCGCCTCCCCCCTCCTGGGCCGCCACGTCTGAGGAGCATCACACAGCCGGCCGGCCGACTGCGGGACTGCAGGGAAGTCCCACTCCCCAGAGCCCTCTTTGTGCTCACTGGCTCTGAACAGGCAGCGCCTGACTCTGCCGGCTCATCACCTGAGCAGCCTCAGTCTTCCCCATGGAAGTCCCAGCGTAGCCAGTGCCCGAGTGTCTGGGCTCTTCGGTCTCTATCTGCCAGGCTTGACCCCCTGGCCCCCTGAGAGCCTGTCCCAGAGCTAAGTTGAGAGGTCACCGTGAAACAGCCAAGACCCCAGGCATGGACAGGCCTTTCTGGAAGCCAAGGCCAAGTGGGAAGTCATGCTACTGAGAGGGGACCCAATGGTCCATCTGTCTCCAGCTGCCAGAAAGATGGCTTTTCTACGTCAAAAATGAGGCAAGATAACAGTAGCCCTAAGACCTGGGCAGAATTGGGCAGGAGGGCACAGCGAGGCCTGCAAATTTCATTCTGCGTTTGCCACATCTTCTGTACAAAACCAGACTGGGCGGAAGGGGTCTTTCCAATTACCTAAGATGAGTTCAGTAAGAAAGTGGAATGGGAAAAAGGGGAGAAACTGCACACAGCAGCCCGAGGGTCAACTACAGCCGGCTCCAGTGGGTGTGAGGTTCAGGGCCCCTGCGCCCCCTGCTGGCCCCTCAGATGGGCTACAGCCCTGGGGCTTCCTCCTCCCCAGGAGGCAGCCGGCTGCTTCTCCCAGCGCTACTTGGCTGTCCTGCTTCCCCTCACTCTTTTTCCTCTTTTCGCCTTCGGACCTAGCCGCAGCTGTCTCTCCCCCTTCCGTAACCTGGGCTTCCTCCTTCCCGACAAAACCTCTGCATCTAACCCAAGCTTTTTTGGGGGGGAGAGGGGGCTAGTGTATGGCCCAACTGCCTTGCTTTCCTACCTGCACACATGCCCCTCAGAACTGCAAGTGCGCCCTTCCTCAGCCAGCACGTCAGAGCAAGACTTCGCTGCTGCTTCCCAGAGGGGCGTCCAGCTTCCAGCTCTTCCTTCTCCCTGTCTTTCCCACTGCAGAAGCTAACCTTTACAGGGCGTCTGGGATTGGCCACCCCAACTCTCCCACACCAGCCCTCCACTCCAGATTGGACCAGGACGGTCTGTCCTCTCTCTCCCTCCCTCTCTCTCCTTCCAAACCCTGTCCATTCAGCAAATTCTAATGGCTCCAGTGTTCACGCTCGGCCCATCCCCACCATGCCCTCCCCTGAGCTCCTGCTGCCAGGCCACTTGCTGTGCCAATAGTCTCCTGAGTGTCTTTGTCTTCTGAGAGTGGAAGTACCTAGAGGGCAAGGACTTTGATCTCCCACAAAACCTAGGGCAGTGCTAGGCTCCCAAGGGACGCCGAGGGCCATGTAGAATGCTGATCTTTCTGATAACCTCCTAGCACTCAGAGCTCTCCACCTGCGGCAAGGGCTGGGTGTGGCAGGTCCTGGTGTGGCTAAGTCTGCAAGGTTACCATGGTCAGGTCACTGCAGAGGGAGGGGAGATGCGGGGACCTTTCCCAGAATGATTAAGAACGAGAGGGTGGCTTTTATTTCCAGAGAGACTGGGTGAGGGGAGGGAGGGCCAGCAGGGGATGAGGTCCCTGGGTGTCCGGTTTCATGCTGGTGGAGAAGCCCACGCAGGATATGGAGGACGTGGATCCAGGGGGAACCCCCCCCCAAACATCCTAGATGCCGCGTTCCCTCGTTCCTCCATTCCTCCAAGCGCGGCCTACCTCCGGGTCCGCGGCCCCGGGACAGATTCGTGCGGGACCTCGGGCGGCGCCCAGTGCTGCTGTGGACAGCTCATCCTGCGGCGGTGGCAGCGGCGGCGCCCTGCGAGTCCCCGGCGCCGCCAGGGGGCGAATAGGGTGCCCGCCGGCTCTTGGGACGCCGGGCGCGCGGGCGCTGCGCTCCGGGAGGCCGGGTCGGGGCAGGCGCGCCCGCCAGGACCGTCTCTGCTCCCACAGCCTGGCCCGGCCGCTACTTCCAGCCCCGTCCTCAGGCCGCTTCGGCCGCTCGGGGTGCCCCAGGGCTGGGCGGGGCGCAGCGGCCGGGCGCCCTTACTGGTGGCGGGGCAGCCAGAGCGCCCGGCTCGGCGCGCCACCGGGCTTTGCCGGGCAGACACCCCGCGCTCCCTTCCCGCCGCTCCGCCGCCCTCTCGGCAGCCCCGACTCTGCTCTCGCGGCCGCCCGGTTGCGGGGCGGGTGATTGAGTAGGCCGCACCCTGGGCGCAGCAAATGGAGGACGCTGGCATTTAAGGAGGGGGCGAGGGAGGACGCAGCTCGGCTCCCCGCCTTCTCCCCACCCCTCCGAGGCGGCCGCTGCGCAGGCGGGTCTCTGCGCCCTGGAGCTCCGGCCGCCCGGCTGGCTGCCTCGGGAGAGACCCCGCGCGACGCCGGCCGGCGCGCGCGCTGCGCACCTGCACCTGTTGGAGCGGGCCTCAACCTGCTCCCAGGGGCCGACCTCCAAGGTAGAGGCCAGCCCGGCCGCGGTCACCTACCAAAGCGGCATTTGCCTTTAGGAAAACAAAACAAAAAAGTGGGTTTAGTGGCATACGTCGGCTCCCCTCTGGGTCAGCTAGTGGTGAAGACCGTATTTTGGTAAGTCAGTGGGCTGCAGCCTGAGACCCCCATGGCTCAGGAAGGAGACCTGTCCCCGCCCCCAGCCCACCTGGGGCCTTAGCACTGCTGGGGATCTTTAGTCTTTTTTTTCCCCCTAAAGATTTTATTTTTAAGTAATCTCTACACCCAGTTTGGGGACCGACCACACAACCCCAGATCAAAAGTTGTATGCTCCACCGATTGAGACAGCCAGGCGCCCCTGGATCTTTCCTCTTGATGAGATGCTGTTTGGATAGAAAAGGAGTCCATTCTTTGGGACCCAAATCAGCCTTGATCAAAACATGTCAGGCCTGCCAGAGTTGATAATGTGTGCGTGCCGGCGCGTGTGTGAGCCTCTCGGTGTCCACTCACTAGCCTGCAACCATTTGGGGTAAATACTTTTGTCACTGAATAAAAGAAAGTCAAGTTCACATTTCATTTCCAAGGGAGTCTTTGAAACAGTACCTCCTATTTATTTATTTATTTAGGAGGGGGAAGGGGAAGAGGGAGAGAGAGAATCTTAAGCAGATTCCACACCCAGCACCGAGACCGTGGGGAAGAGTCCGTAGCTTAAGGACTGAGCCACCCAGGTGTCCCTGAAATAGTACCTCACCACTTGCCTGCTACTCAGTCACTCCCATTTTGGTTCAGTTTGGCTTGATTTGGGGGTTGCTGCAACCCTCAACGCAGGAATTAACGGTTAAATGATGTCTCAGTCTGCGCATAAGCTCTGGTTTCAGATCTGACCATTTAGCCCCGATTTCCACAGCAGGAGTGCCAGGGCTGACGCGTGTCAGTCTTTATTCTGACTCGTGTTGCTCAGTAGATACTCAGACAAACCTCTGGGGAGAGGTTCTGAAATGAGTGCATTCCTCTGCCCACCAGCAGACAAAATAAGACTGGTCTGTCAGCTAGGAGGGGCAGTCACTAAATGGCCCAAGTCCCTTTTAAGCTCTGAGATGTGGGTTGGGCTGCAAACTCCAAATCTGTTCAGCATCCAGGATCTGGGTCCCAGGAGACTCTCCCTCCTCCTCAGTTTCTCTGGACACCAAACGTGGGCTCAGAAATCAGAGAGCATGGGTGACTCTGCAGCCCCGGGGGAGCCTCACCTCCCAGGACACAGTGCTCCCACTCTGCTCATAGTGCCAGGCGTCTGCTGCCGGTCCAGTGCGAGATCCCACCCCTGCCCCCTGTCCCATGTGTGTCTGAGACTTCCTGGCTCTGTGAAGGCAAGGAATGGCCTGAAGTCCAGATCTCATGTGAGCAGAAGACCGTTAGGTCTGAAGAGTGGCACTTGTGGGAGCCCTGGCCCCAAGTCCCCAACCTCAGGAGGCTCTTGGGGTAGTGCAGTTTGTCAACCTAGGCTTGACAATGGCCTCAGGTCCTGGCCCAGACCCCTACTGTGCTGCTACCCCAGCTCTTCTTGAGCTTTCCCAGAAGCGAGTGCCGTTCAGATGTGGCTCCCATTTACCCGAATGCAGCAACCTTCCTGCAAGAGCGCCCCCAGTTCAGCCCACCCAAGGCTCATCTCCCTTCTGCTTCTCCAGTCAGCACTACCACCCCCTTCTCAGCCCTGCTGGGGAGCCCTTTGTGACTGGAGAGTTACCTAGAGGAGAAGGCCATGTCCTCCCTGCCTCCCAGATAAGAAGGGATAAAGACATGAGTCTCACTAGCACACCTGCAAAGGCTCCTCCTGCCTCACTTTCACTCCCAGTGAGTCTTCCGTGCCACACAATTCAGTGGGTACCGACTTTGCCAGGCACTGCAGTCAGGGATACAAAATACACAAGAAGTGGTCCCTGCCCTTGGAGAGCTCATGGTGTCTGATGGAGGAATTTATTCTTTAAGTCATTCATTTACCAAAGGTGTATTAAACACCAACTATGTGGGGCACCTGGGTGGCTCAGTCGGTTAAGCGTCTGCCTTTGGCTCAGGTCATGATCCCAGGGTCCTGGAATCGAGCCCCGCACTGGGCTCCTTGCTCAGCAGGGAGCCTGCTTCTCCCTCTCCCTCTGCCTGCCGCTCCGCCTGCTTGTTTATGCTCTCTCTGTCAAATAAATAAATAAAATTTTTAAAAAACATAAACACCAACTATGCGGCAGGCCCGGTGCCTGTGCTAGGGAGCAGTGAAGTGAAAAGCTAGCCCCAACCATCCTGATAGTACCACTATCATGGTCCACAGGGGAGACGGACAGTCAAGTAGAGAATTACGAGCTACACTAGAGAATCACAGGCTCCCTTAAGCACAGGTGAAGAGGGTAGAGAGAAATTCTGAGTGGGAGGGGCAGTGGGAGGTGCCAGACGGGGACATATACCTGGCAGAATCGGGTATGGTGCTTGCCTTTCTCCCGAAACAGAACCCCAAAGCTTCCAGAATGTTCCTCCCTATACCCTGACCCTCACCCCCACGCCCAGGGAACCTGGCAGCCCTTGCACGTGGCTCCATCTCTGAGGATGCCAGGCACCTCTCTTTGGCCACGTGGTGCCCCACATAGCCACTGACTCAAGTTTCCAGGCCAGCAGATGGGTGGGGCTTCAGGGTGTGGGGCGGCTGTGTCCCAGCCTCCTGAGCTCCATCTGCGGAGCTGGGATCAGGGCATTTAATAAAAGAACCCCTAGGAGAGGAGCGGTGAGGTTTGGCACAGTCACATTCATGCTCCCTGCCACTCCACTGGGTCTCTGGCCATCTCGTTATACAAGGCCTGGCCAGGCTAAATCCCCGACCCTCATCCCTCAGGAGAGGAGCAGCAAAGACCCTGGGCCGGAACTCAGCCAACAAAACAGCCATTCCAGACACCTGGATCCACCTGGCTTTGGCTCCTCTTCCACTTCCCATTCTGGCCTGCGTCGGGGTGGGACAGGCTACCGACCTCCAGGTAAGGACCGCACTGCCCAGAGAGCCAGGGGGTCCCCCGGGAACACCAGTATCATGGCAAAGAGGCCAGAGGCAGCCCCTCTGAGGCTCATCCCACCTGCAAACTGGCGCAGAGAAGGCTGCGGGTCTCTCTGCCCCCTCTGAATGGCGGTGCGGAGCCCAGTGCCTCCCATGTCTGGCGGCTGGGGGTTGCTGTCCACTGTGGGAGGCTTGACTCAGGCCTCAGCCTTAAAGGGCAGCCATGTGGCCAGGGCCACCAGCTGACCTCTGTCGTTGGGCATAGCTGCTCTCTCCTCCTCCTTGGTCTCCTCTGGGCGGCCTGCCTGGGAACGCCAGGGTCCCCCAGCTGACAGCCAGGTGCCCATATGCCACAGCTGCAGGTTAGCCAGCGGCAGCCTCCAGGAGATGAGGCGTAGACCCTCAGGCAGTTGTGTCTCCTGCATTTTGCTTCTTTTTGTCTTTACGGATGTGGATGAGACCGATGTGTGTGTCGCGGGGGCAGGTGTAACCCCTTGTGCTACTCCTCCCGGTGAGGCCAAAGCCTGGAACTTACGGGGGTGCTTGATGCCCCTGCTTCCCTTCGTGGCTCCGACCGTTAGGGAAGCGGGTCTCTCCGCCTCCCCCTCCTGCCACCATCACGGTGGCTACAAAGCTTTGTAGGTGGATTTGGGGGCCCTTGAGGCCCCCAGCACAGGGAAAGGGGCCCCTTCTGCTGCTGGCGTCATTGTCCACTTGTCATCTCTATGGCGAGAAAAGCTGGAGAATCCCCATTGCAAAGCCAGAAGCATGGCCCTGAGCAAAGGTGTGATCCCTGTTACCACTTGTCTGGCCAGGCCTGCATCCCAGCCCACTCTCCAGCCGCTGCAGTGGCCTGCAGACCGGGGCCGCTGGATCGTGGGCGGCAGGGCTGCCCACCTGTGTGAGTTTCCCACGTGCAGAAGATGTAACAAGGCCTCCGTGAGCTTTTGAACGTGGAAGAGGTAAAGACAACAGCAGGACCACCTGGGCTCCAGGCAAGGGGTGGGGCAGAAAAGGAGAGCACCCCCTACCTTAGAGCCTGGTGGGCCCTCTCCTCTCACTTCAGGTAATTGAGCCCCTCTTTAAGGGATTATAAATCTTCAACAAATTCGGGCTCTGTTAGGTCGGACAGCGTTAAAGTATCCTGGGTAGATGCTAGGGACACACATAGTAATGAGAGGAATACTGTCATTTATTATTCCCTTAACACGTGCACTCCGAGCTCCAGGAATTATGTGAATGTTCCTATTCAATCCTTATAACTTTCTAAGAGACATGTGCTATCATTATCCCCATTTCATAGCTCAGGAAACTGAGGCTTGGAGAAATGAAGTCACTAGCCCAAGGTCACACACGGCTAATTAGGATTAAAACACATGCCTGTTTTCTCCAGGGTTCATACCTTCCATCCCTCCTACCTACCATCTCCCAGGGCCCTGAGCTGGGGGAGGGAGGGGCAGTGGAGAGGCGGCCATGCCGGCCTCCACACAGATTGTCTGTGTCTTCTGGTCTTGGGGACGGTGGCCCGATGGTGGGCAATGAGGCCTCCAGACATCATGGCAGGGAGGGAGGTGGCAGCTCGCCCGTGTTTCTGATGGCTGAGCTCCCCTGCTGCTTGGGCTAACCTACTCTGCCCCCCACCTTGGCCTAGGCAGTGATTTCTCAGACCCTGGCACCTGGCAGTCAGTTATGAGACTGAGGACTTACCCATAAGGTCAGAGGTGACTTCTGGGCCCAAAGTCAAATAAAAGTGGGCAGAGAACCTGCCACTAAAGACACTTGTTTGTCCCTTGTGTCCAGGAGCCTCCCTGGACACCCTGCCCCGTGTCCCAGAGCTGCCCTGGCTTCTGCCCTGGGGGAAGGTGTGGCCCTACGGAGGGGGCAGGCTAGGGATGAGGGGTGCAGAACCGCCGCACATAGGGTGCCCTCCCCTCACCAGAGGAGATCACAAACCTTTGGGAAAGAGAGTCACCCCTGGTCCAGAGTCATCAGGGGAGAGAAAGGGATCCTTCTGGGGATTATTACATTCAGTCCTTAGAGTGACCCAGAGAAGGTGCTGGAATGATCCATTTCACAGAAGAGGAAAGCTACGGCAGACCCCTTCAGCGGGCTTTCGGCCCTATGGTCAGTTCCTCTACTGCACCACCTCCCCAGCCCTTATTAGGTCTTGATGGCGGGAGGACAGAGGGGGGTGTTGGGGTTGAGGGAAAGAGAAAGGGGAGCTCAAATCCAGGACTTTGGGAAGAGGCCAGAGTCAGCCCGCCCTCACCCCCACATGCACAATAAACTCTGAGCTCCTGAAGCCACGAATGAGGTTGATCACCGCTCACGGACTGAGTCGAGTGGGGCGCCTTCCACAGGCAGGTCCTGTGTGGGTGCCAGAGCCCAGCAGCGGCACCAGCCTCGTCCTCAGGCAGGTGGCAGTGGTGAGAGGGAACAGACACTTCACAAAGCACCTACTCCGGGGATAGCAGGCATGCTAGATGACATGGACAGCCAGCCAGCCCCGCTTGGGGCAGGGAGGAGTCAGCAGGGCGTCCCGGGGAGTCCTAAAGAAAGAGTAGGAATTAACTTAGTGAAACAAATTGATAAGCAGTGGGGGTGGGCAGAGAGCATACCAGCAAGGACCAGGGATGCTTAAGTCCTTTGAGGCTGCTGAGAAATGGGGTTGAGGTGGGCAGAGGCAAGAGGAGAGGGCTGTGGGTGGGCAGGCCAGAAATCACAGACCTTAAAGGCAGGGCTTATGGGTTCCCAAGCCTGAGGAACCGGGGACAGCCAGACACCCTCCCACAATCTCCCCACGGACATCGCTGTGAACTGGACCGGGAACATTCCAGCGTAATCGAAGCGCAGATCGGCAAGTTCCAGAGGCTCCACACACTGGGGCCAACTTCCCTCCACCCCTGTCCCCCGGAGCTTGCCTGCTCCTCACCCAGCCAGGCTGGAGTGGGGGATCCCAGGTCCTCTGAGATTCCTCAGAAGTCTCTGGAGGCCCAAAGTTTTCCCTCACCAGATTCTGGGGGAGCTGGGCTGGGATGGAGAGGAGAGGAGTGGGAATGGAGTCAGAGGCCGCACCTGGAGGAGGAGCGGAAAGATCCTGCCTGAGGAACAGGACTTGGGAGTAATCAGGTTCTCAAGAGGCCGCTGCTCAGGCTGGTATTTCTAGAAAAGGCTAAAGGGCAGGACTTCAGCCCCAACGTGAGCACCTGAGTGCAAGCCAGCATTGCTGCCCTCCATGAGTCCAGCTCTGGCCTGCTCTCAGGTGGGCGTGGAAGGGAGGGCAGAGACAAGGATATGAAGCCCTGGAAAAGGGGTGTTGGTTGGCCAACTGGACTGCAGACTCTGTTTTCAATTCACAATTTGTATTTTTTGTGTGTGTGTGTGAAAGCTTCCATTCTTTTATTAACAGTAGCAGGCTATTGAGGCAGCACTTTTCATAAGCAGGTGGCAGGGTGTGAGGACAGGTATCTTAAATACACTACCTAATGTCACCAATTTCTACCTGAGATTAAAAAGACGGAGATGGCCCCTTCCCTTTTTATAGATTGGAGAACCTCCTCTATCCCCTCCCCCAGCTCCCCCCTTCTCCCCTCTCGATCCCTGGCACCCAGAAGCTGGTCTGTGGCACTGGCAAAACGTAAAGACAGAGAATCAGTGAGAGGGAAGAAAGAGAGATTAGGCCGCCTCAGGAGAAGGGGTCCCCACCCCACCTCCCAGGCTGGCCAGGTAAGTAGGGGGGAATGCTGGGGTGAGCTGGGGGTGGGTGACTCCCCTCGGCAGGACCTCTGGGCTTCCTGTATCAGACCCAAGGACCTGGTGTCATTAGCAGCAGACTGGGCAGGGAGGAAACCTCCCCTAGCCGCCCTGGCTGACCCGCATCTGGAGGCTGGCCAAATTGCCCAACTCTGTGTGGCCTTATCTCCAAGCCTTCCTCAGTGACAGTGGCAGTAGCCACAGCAAAAAAGATCAGATCATTTCCAATTCATCATCTTTTTAAATCCTCACAAACCTCGTGAGTGTTTAATGAACCCCATTTTACAGATGAGGCAACTGAGGCTCAGAGGCGTTCAGGGACCTCCCAAAGCCACACAGTTTCTAAGTGACAGTGTCAGGACTCACACTTGGTCTGACTGACTCCAACGCCTAGAGAGGGTGGGTGAAGCTGGGCCAACATTGCTCCTGCCCCACCCTGCCAGCTCACTCCCAAACCCGAGGCCTTACAGGGCGGCATCGTCTGTGGCCCATCTGACCTCTGCTTATCTTTTTTTTTTTTTTTAATCTCTGTGTATCTTGAACCCAGTTCTGCCCAGGTCCTGGCCCACCCTTCCAGAGCTGGGGAGGGAGCAGGATGGCTCAAGAAGTTTCTACCACTCCTCCACCCTCAATGCCCCCAACCCCACAGTTGTTTAAAACACACAGGACGCCAAGATCTTATCTGTCTAAGCCTTGTTCATTGTGCTTATAACACACTTGGCACGTGTCTCCAAAGTGAGGGCTGCTTGGGTATTTCACGGGGAGGGGAGCAAGTGGCAGTCAGTGCAGCCTGGCACGTGGGACGGGGCCCAAGCTCCGCTTGGCTCACTGACTGGGCCCAGCCTGGCCAGCATCAGCGTCACACCCACGTCAGAGTAGCCATGGTCACTTTTGTTAGTTGAGATTACGGCACTCGACCAGGAAAAAGAGAGGAGGGAAGGGGCCCAGCCCAACAGGCCAAAGTGGGTGAGGGAGGGGGCACCACAAAATCCTGGGGGCAGAGTTGAGCAGAGATGTGTGGCTCCGGCTGGCAGGACGGCATGCCAGGGTTCTGGAGGTGGTCTCCACACCCACCGGCCCCGGGGCTTCTCGCCCTGCTTCCCCACTGCTTCCTGCTCTGCCCCATCAGAGGGTAAGACCTGCCGACAAAGACAGGGACAGGCCCCCACCAGCCTCAGCTTCCTGTGCCTGTTCACAGAAGAAACCAAACCAGAACTGCCAAGGGGAGGTCCCAGTGGAAAGGCCCTCTCGGCCCAAGATGGCCAGCCTCGGCCGACACCTGCCTTGAGCACTCGGGCTTCGGCCTCCGTGAGGCTTCCTTCCCCAACAACAACAGCCGCAGCAATAATAATATTGCCTAATACTCACCCAGTGCTTATTGTGTCCTGGGCCCTGGGCCCAGCACCCACCCTGATTATCCCTCCCGAATCCCCCAAAAGACCTCCAGAGACGGGGGCCATTTTCATCTTAATTTTACAGGTGAGGAAACAAATTCAGAGAGGTTAAGTGACACGTGCAAAATGGCCCAGCATGTGAGGGGTCGAGGTGTGAAGCCAGATCCCGGAATTAGAAGTCTTAACCCCAAGGCTGGAGCCAGGGCATGCCTCTCCACTCTGATAGTCTGGGCCAGGTCCACCTGCTCAGGGGGCTCAGGCACTATATTCCCGCACACAGGACTGTCAGGAACCTGAAACCCATCCCCCGGGGGTTCATAGGGCACTCCTTGATTTCCTCAGCACCTGCTACGTGCCAGATCCTGTACTAGGCGCCAAGGATACACCGGTGAACAAAAACAGACCCAGACCCTGCTCTCACGGAGCATATATTCTAGTGGAAAAGAATTAGACAAATATGCATCCAATTACAAATTGTGATACAGGCCCAGAAGGAAAAATACAGCTGGTTTTGAGAGAGAACAACTTAGGAGGACAGCATTGAGACAGCGGGGAGGCCTTTCAGAGATAACATTTACACCCTCGCATAATCAGTCAACCAACCACCTGACTAATCCAGGCCATAGAGGTGGTCAGTTTCACCTGCTGTGATTTGCGTAGTAAAGAGGTTTCCCTCAGTTTTCCCAGCCATTAAGGAAAAGTGCTGCAGCTCACGGCCATTTGGCCATTTGCTGAGAGAAAAGCCCCTGAGTTTCCAGATCTTGGTGACCTCAGAGTAAAAGGTAAAGGGAAAGTATAACCTCACTTAGTTGTGTGGATAAAACGGAAGGGCAGGGTCCCCCACGCCCTGATCGGTGATAGAGCGGCTCGTCCCGGGCCTTGCTTCCCCGCCCTCGGAAGTGTGGTGCTCTGTCGCCACCTGGTGGACGTAACGGACCATGCAGGGGGCGGCCAAGCTCCCCCGTCTGGGGTAGGATTCGGAATGTGGCTTCCTTCGGGCGGAGGCCGAAAAAGAGGCAGTGGGTTTAGGTGACTTCCTGTCAAGGGGCGGGGCTGAGGAGAAGGAGCGAGGGTGGATGGGGAACTGCTGCTTGAAAGTCAACTGACTGGAGGCCTACAATGGCCCCATTGTGTCCGGGGCCTTGACCTTGATTTCCTGCCACTCTCATCTCCAGCGTGGCATCACCCGGGTCTGATTGGCCGGGAGTCCACTCCGCGATAGTGGGCGGGCCCCGGGGCTGGAACCCGAGAGACCGGCTCCCCGGAGGTCGAGACTGGCTCAGTCCCCCAGGACGCCCAGGGAAAGTAGACACCTCTCAGAAGTCCTTTCCTCCTCCCTCTGCACCGTCAGGAGTGTCGGGGCCAGAACCGCGGGCTCTCTCGTGGAAAGGCGTGGCACGGGGTGGGGGGTGGGAGGTTAGGACTGAAAGCTGCCGTCTGAGAGACCCTGCTCCAAGTTGGTTATGGGATCCTTGGACACAGACTTTACAACCTCCCACCTTTTTTTTTTTTTTTCCCCTGTTGTTTAAGAACACACCCACGGGTACCATTCCCATTGTAAAAAATATTACACAATAGGATAAAAAGCTAAAGCTCTCCCCTTTGTCACACCCACCGCCCTTCTCTGGTAACTACTATTGTTAGTCTCATGGGTGTCCCTCCTGACCTGGTTCAATGGGTATGAATCTGTACGATATGAAAATATGTTGTATGAGTTCGTGTATGGACTCTGGACCTCCCTTTTCTAATCTGAAAACGGGAATGAAAATAATGGAAAAGCCACCTGAGGTCGTCCATGGGGAGTGTTCCGCTCAGCACCTGGCCCCGTGTCCGTGACTGTGGTCATCATTACCATCTTTCTTGTCAGTATCGTTGGGCCTCGGACCCAATCCTGAGGTCTGGATAGAAACCCTTTCTTACTCCACAGCCTGCTCTCCCCTCCTTCTCCCTTCTGACAAACTGTGATAAAAATCTGTGTTCCCTAATGCCTGTGTTTTTTTAAAGCTAGAAAGAGCATCTGGTGTTTTCTGCATGTTCTTCCCTGTCCTTCACTTCCTTTACCCCCACTCCTCCCCTCGCCTTCCATATTTGACCTAGAGGCAAGCACTCACCCCACAAAAGGGAGAACCTCCCATTCTGGGCCAGAGGAAGAGACTTCCACGGCCCACATGGCGCTGCTGAACCCACAGTGACTCTATATAAAAGGGGTCCCCTGGGCAGCAGTAGGGCGGGTGGCTCAAGAGGGCGGGCGCTCTGTGAAAGCCACATGGGAGAGCAGGTAAGTGCAGGGTCAGCTGGCTGAGCACCCCGGGATGTGGCCAAGGGCAAGTCCCTTCCCTTGTCTGAACCTCAGCTGTCTCATCTGTACGATGGGTTCCTAACAGTAGCCACCACGTTCAACCAGTGTGGGAATAACGCAGCACCCGTAGAGGACCCTGGCGCTGAGAAAGCTAAATGCTAGTTATTATTATGCTGAGAAACAATGTGTCGTGTTTATTTAGCATGTTAGGCTTGCAAAGGGAATTGATAATTTCTTCTTTCTTTTTAAAAGGGGCTAGTCCGGAGAAGGAAGTTTGGTTTTGATTGACAAGTCTCCAGAGAAAGGGAAATTCCTTTACCTCCCCTTCTGTCGGAGCAGCCACTTGTCACTTCTGGAGCTGTTGCTGGTCCCTGAGATGGCCCACAGAGCTCCCTCCAGGCAGAGTGGAGGACCTCGCTGTTCCTGGTGATGCAACAGGGAAATGTCAAACCCCGGGTGAGTGAGACGAGGCCACATCAGCCATCAGGCAGGTGCTCTGGCCGAGGCTGTTCCACACCGCACTGCACGCGGTCCCTGTGACGCGGGGGCTTCACTGGGGGAAAAAACATACTGCACATACTAGCTAATATTTATTCAGTGCTTATTAGATGCCAACTGCGTTATAAGCACAACGAACAAGTCTAGGACAGAGAGGCTCTTGCCCTCATGCAGCTTGCTTTTTAATGGTTCGGCACATGATAATTTCGTCTGCTATTTTTTTTTTCAGGTATAATTTACACACGTTAAAATCACCTTTTTTTAGTGTAAAGTTCTATGAGTTTTGACAAACACAGTCATGTAACCAACAACGCAATCAAAGTAATAGAGTATGTTCATTACCTCCTGAATTTTCTCTTGTTCTTGACTGACCCGCCCCTCCCCCCATCCCCAGTCACTGATCCCAGGGCTGTCCTTATAGTTTTGACTTTTTCAAAACAGAATCTTTCAGTATGTAGCCTTTTGAATCTGGCTTCTCTACTTACCACGATGTTTTGAGATCCATCCAGATTGTTCTACCTATCAGCAGTTCATGCCTTTTTTCTTTCAATTTTTCATTACAAAACTTTTCAAATATTAAGTTAAAAGAATAATACAGTGAACACTTATAAACCTACCACCTAGATTCAATAACTGTTTCCATGTTGCTGTATTTTAAAATGATGTCTGTGCATAGGCATATATTTGCTGCACTGTTTGAAAGTACGTGGTAGACGCTGACAGTTCCCCTCTAAAACTCCCCATGTGTTACCTAGGAATGAGGACGACTGAGAAGCATGTCACCCAGAGAAAGCTGACAACAATTCTCAAGTGTCCTCTGCTACCCATCCATTTGCAAATGTCCCCTATTTCAAAACAAGTCTTTTGTAACTTTTTACCCACCTGTCAAGAGTTTTGTCTGAAAAACAAATTTTTGGTTTGAAATAATTATAGACTCACAGGAAGATGCAAAAAATAAGAGTCCCGTGTACCATTTAACCAGCTCCCTGCAATGGTGACATCTTACGTGGAGCTGTAGGAAAATATCCAAACCAGGACGCTGACCTTGGTACAGGACTGTTAATTACGCTGCAGACCTTACGCGGTACTCACCACTTCGTAACCTGCACTCGCTTGCGTGCGTGGCTGTGTGTATAGTTCTGTGCACTTAAATCCCGTGCATGGAGCTGTGTATCTACCAGCACAGCCACGGAAGTAACTGTGACCTCATCGTGGAAGGACTCTAGTGCTGTGTCTTTGTACGGACACCCACTCTGGCTTCATGCCTCCCTGTCTCCTGGTGACTCCTAACCTGTTCTCCAACTCTACAGTCTTATCATTTTGAGAATGTTAGATAGATGAAATCACACGGTATGCAACCTTTGGAAATGGGATTTTGTTCACTAAGCCTAATGCTGTTGAGGTCCGTCTAGGTTGTCGCGTGTATTCTCAATAGTCCCTCTCCTCTAGTGGCTGAGGGGTGTCCTTACATAGACGGACCACAGGCTAGCCGTCCACCAGCTGAAGGACATGTGAATTATTTCCAGTTTCTGGCGATGATACATAAAGTTGCAAACATCGGTGTACAGGTTTGGATGTGAACATACGATTCACTTCACTTGGGTAAATACCTAGGAGTGGGATCGCTGGGTTGCACAGTGAAGCGTAAGTTTATCTTCCTGTGAATCTGCCGAATTCTTCTGCACGCTGGCCGCCCCGCCTTGCATTCCCAGACCCACATGTGAGCGTTGCCACTGCTCTGCGACCTGCCGGTCCTGGCTATTATCCCTTAAAAAAAAGTTTCCAGCCATTCTAATATATGTGTAACGGTATCTTGTGTAACTTTTAAATCAAAAATAAGACCAAGTTATAACTCTTCTTCTTAAAGCCCTCCGGTGGCTTCCCATCACAGTCAGAATATAATTCAAACTCATTTCTGAGGCCTTCCCCAACCTCTTAGAGGCTCTGCCTCTTGCTCTGCTCCAGCCCCGGTGACCTCCTATCCTCTTTCCCTCAAGGCTTTTCGCTTGTGGTTCCTTTTACCTGGAATGTTCTTGCCTCACGTACCCACATGGCTCATTCTCTCTAACATCAGCTTTTTTTTTTTTTTTTTAATTTTTTTTCTGAAGATTTTATTTATGTATTTGACAGAGAGAGGCAGCGAGAGAGGGAACACAAGCAGGGGGAGTGTGAGAGGGAGAAGCAGGCTTCCCGAGCAGGGAGCCTGATGTGGGGCTCGAAGCGGGGCTCGATCCCAGGACCCTGGGATCATGACCTAAGCCACATCTGCTTAAGGCAGATGCTTAACGGCTGAGCCACCCAGGCGCCCCCTAACATCAGCTTCTCAGGGGAACTTGAGGGTCAAAATAAGCCCCATTCCTGCACTTAGCTTCACAACTCTCTTACCCTGTTCTATTTTTCTTCATGGCACTGACCTCTTCTTGGTATAATATGTATCAGTCACTGAACTGGTTGCTGTCTGTCTCCATCGTCAGGGCAGGGCTTGGCTTCTGGCTGACTATCTCCACTGCTCAGCACAATGCTTGGCACAGAGGAGACACTCAATATACTAATACTTGTTGAGTGAATGTGTATCAGAAACGCGTGACCCTCTTCCCATCCTTCTGAGCCATGTTTTACTCCTCTGACATCCTAGCAACCGGCTTGGAGCAGGTGGAAACTCCTTGGCTTAGCTGCTCCCCACGGCTCTTGCCTTCTGCCCAGGGCTTCCCTCCGCACTCGAGGGCCTTGGCCAGCAGGTCTGTGGTTAATCCTGGTGGGGCAACCATTGACCAATGCAGCTGGTGGTGGCAGATACTTACTCCCCTTCTCTGACACTGGGAGGAGGTTCTGGGGTGCAGGATGGAGCCCCAGTTCCCCGCAGCGGTGACCAGCTCCATAGCGTACCACGTCCTGGCTTTCTTTCCCTCCCATCCACTCTCCCCACTCCCCTACGTGTCCCCTAGAATCAGGTCTAGAAATGACTTGCAAGTCAGCTCTTTCTTTCTCTCCCTGCAAGGAGGTAGCAGGGATGGAAAAGAGCTCAGATTAAATTAGAACAAATATATGAAGCTTATAGTCTAGTGGAAGAGACAATAAGCATTAAAAAAAGGAACCAGAATTTAAACAATTACAGTTGAAGGGATAGATTTTTCAACAAATGAAGCTGGAGTAACTGAATATCCAAAAGGAAAAGAGTGGATCTCAGTCCCTCCCTCACAACACGCTTGAACTAGATCAAAGAACTAAGTATTTAATAAAAAAAAACTAAAACTTCTAGAAGTAAAGCATAGGAGAAAATCTCCATGACCTTGGGATAGGCAGAGTTTTCTTAGATCACAGGTAGAACTAATCCTAAAAACGGGCGGGGACAGCATTAAGAATATGAAAAGACAAGTCACAGTATAGAAGAAACTTTTGCAATACATGTATTTTTTAAAAGATTTTATTTATTTATTTGACAGAGAGAGAGACAGCCAGCGAGAGAGGGAACACAAGCAGGGGGAGTGGGAGAGGAAGAAGCAGGCTCCCAGCGGAGCAGGGAGCCCAATGCGGGGCTCGATCCCAGGACTCTGGGATCACGCCCTGAGCCGAAGGCAGACACTTAATGACTGAAACACCCAGGCGCCCCATCAATACATATTTTTGACAATAATTTGCATCCACAACATACAGAGAAATATATGCCTTAATAAGAAGAAGGGAAACAACCAAATTAAAATATGGCAAAAGATTTTAGCAAATAGTTTAAAAGAAGATACACAAATATTCATAAGCACATAGAAAGTTGTTCAATCCTACTAGCCATTAGGAAAATGTAAATTAAGACCACAGGAGGACACCATACACCCACTGGAACGGCTAAAGTTGAAAAGACTGGTAATAAGTGTTGACAAGGACGTGGACCAACTGGAATTCTCTGGTAGGAGTGTGAAATGGAAAAGCACTTTGGAAAAAAGGTTGGCAGTATCTCACAATACACTTACCATCTGCCCAGAGATCTCCATTATAGTTATTTACCTAAAGGAAATAAAAATGGATCCACACACAAGACTTGTACATGAATTGTCAAAGCAGCTTTATTTATAATAGCCCCAAACTGGAAATAGCCCAGGTGTCCATCAACAGGCAAACAGATACATTGTGGAATATTCAGACAATCACTTGGCGCTCAGTAATAAAGAAACAAATCCCGATAAGCGCTACAACACGAATAAACCTCCAAAACATTAGGCTGAGTGGAAGAAGCCAGATAGAAGAATACATACCATCTGATGACGTTTAAATAAAGTTCTAGAACAAGCGAAAGGAGCCCATGGGAACAGGAAGTAGAGCAGCGGTTGGCTGGGGCCTGGTGCCCCGGGATGGCATGGGGATGGGGGATATTGACTGGAAAGAGGGATCAGGAAAGTTGAGTGGGTTTCAGAAATACTCTTTATCTTGAGTGGAGTAGCGGATAGATGGGTATTTGTCAAAACTCCTCTAACTGTATACCTTTGATTTATGCAAATTATACCTCAATAAGGCTGGTTTTGAATGAGAAGTAGCTAGAGCTTGTGGTAAGTGCTCCAAGGTGAAGAAAATAAGGTTTTATAAGAGAGAAAAGTGGAGAAGGGAGACTACTTCTGATTGCTTGGGCAAGGAAGGACTCTTGAGGAGGGGACACTGGAGCAGAGATCTGAATGTCAAGACGGAGCCAGCCATGGAAAGATCTGGGGGAGGTCACTGCAGGAAGTAAGACGCAGAAGCAGGGAGGATTTTGGTGCTCTCGCAACAGTCCAAAGGCCAGTGCGACCGGGTGAAGTGGGTGGGGCAGAGTGTGGCAGGAGCCGGGGTGGAGAGGCGGCAGGAGCCGGTTCATGGAGGACCTTATCAGCCCTGATAAAGGTTTGGAATTTGAAATGAATAAAATGCATATCCCTGTGTGGGTCGATGAGGGCAGAAACACATAAGTAAATAAAGGCAAAATAGGGTCATGGGTGACATATCTGGGGACTGTACAGAGATAAAGGAGGGATTACTCAGCGCTACTGGGAAGGCTTCCTAGAGGAGGTGACATTTCAGTCGAGATTTAAGCAAGAGTAGCAGAGGAGAGAGGATATCCCCGTGGAGAGTACCGTGTCTATAGAAGCCCAGAGACATGCAGCCCCATGGAACATTCGAAGACCTGAGCATAATGTCAGTCTAGTTGGAGTTTTCCCTGTAGGTGTGCAAGTGGCGGGAGATCTGAGGCTGTAGGGACAGGCTTTTGAATCCTGCAGAGATGGAAAAACCCTAAAGATTTTTAAGTAAGGGACTATTAGGGCCAAGTTTACATTTCTTTTTCTTTTTATTTTTTTTAAGATTTTATTATTTGTCAGAGAGAGAGCACAAGCAGGGGGAGCGGCAGGCAGAGGGAGAAGGAGAAGCGGGCTCCTTGCTGAGCAAGGACCCCGATGCAGGGCTCAATCCCAGGACCCTGGGATCATGACCTGAGACAAAGGCAGAGGCTTCACCAATTGAGCCCCGCAGGCAACCCTAAGTTAACATTTCAGATCAAGATCTCCAGAATGGGCAGGTGGAGAGCAAGACCACTGGTTCTGGAGTGAGACCACAGGGAAGGCCTGAATAGGGGTAGGCGGGGCAGGGAGAAGGGCCACACTCTGTTAAGAGGTGATTGGGCCTGTCCTGAAGCTGGGGGACTACCTGGTTTCTGGCTTGGAGGCCTCGCTGCCCTGGGGGATGATGAGTTAAGTAGGACAGAGGAGGAGAAACAGGTTGGGGAAAAGATAGGCAGTTTGAGGCACCAAGGGACCATCGATGCTGACTTTAATGTGCACCTGCTCCCTCCCAGGGCTTGTTCCTTGAGGATCCCTAGGCCCTGGTCCCAGTGAGTCAGAAGCAATGGGTCTAGAATGGGGCCTGAGAGATGGCGTGTGTACAAAGTGCCGAGGGCCAGTCCCGCTCCGACGCTGGTAGACGCCACACCTACGGTCCTGCCAGTCTGGCCGCTCCAGGGGCCTGGAGCTGGAGGCCGCGCGGCTGCACTCTCATCGGGAAGGTGGCCAAAGCAGACCGGCAATTCGGGCGAAGGGGGCGTCTAGAATAAGGCTCTGGATGGAGTGAGAGCAAAGGTAGCTTGTGTCTCTGCTGCGGCAGCTAAAGAATTGCAAGAGAGGGGCCCTGGGCATCCCGTGTGACTCCTGCTTACGTGTCCAGGGAGCCCCAGAGACTAGTGGCAGGGCCAAGATGGAAGCACATGTCTGCATATTCACTCTGTCCTCGGCTGTAGATGGGGGACGCGGTGGGGGTTCACAGAGGCCGTGGTGAATTCGGCGTGAGTTCTTCAAAGAGAGAGCAGCTCCTACTCTGTGCACCAACCAACCTTCACTACAGCTCTGCCGCCCCGGTCCTATTATTATTTGCATTTTACAGATGAGGAGACTGAGGCCTCCAGAAGTTTAGGAAATTGTTCTGGGTCCCAAAGCCGGGATGCAGGGGAACCTGGGCTGGAACACGGGCCTCTGGACCTTTCTAGTCATAGCATTGCTCTGCCTCCACAAGTGGGAGAAGTCACTTTATCTCTTAATCTTAAATGATCCTCCAAGCTAGGGAGCCGGGGCACAGTACGAGTTTTCTTTGTCTCGTCCTGTTAAGTATGTATGTCCTGGGGCACCTGGGTGGTTCATGCTTATGGTCATGGTCCTGGGGTCCTGGATGCAGCCCAAGCCCTGCGTCAGACTCCCTGCTTGGCGGGGAGTCTGCTTCTCCCTCTACCCCTCCCCCCTTCTCGTGCTCTCGCTCACTCTCATAATAAGAAAGAAAGAAAGAAAGAAAGAAAGAAAGAAAGAAAGAAAGAAAGAAAGAAAGAAAGAGAAAGAAAGAAAAGAAAAGAAAAGTAAAGTAAAGAAAAGAAAAGAAAAGAAAAGAAAGGAGGAAAGAAAGAAAAGAAAGAGAGGGAGAAAGACAGGAAGAAGGAATGAATCTAGGTCCTTCCTGTGTTTTCCAAAGAAGAAGCTCCCAGGGCCTCATGGTGCAAACTGAGTTGTCAGGTCCCCGCCAGGAGCACTTGCCTGGTTGGTGGATCGCACGGCACTGTCACCTGCCTCCTGCAACAGAAGGAGGTGGTTGAGGCGGCAGCGGCGGCCAATCTGTCCCCAGCGCAGCGCAGTCCTGTTTGGCTGTGATGAAATCCTCATGGCATATGGCTGCAAAGCTACTATCTTGAGAGCGGACAGGAATGGGATTTTACATGTGCCAGATTTCACTCCCTCTCTGAAACAATCCTTGTAGTAAACAGAGGTTTTCTGATCTTAAGATCTGGAGGATGGGAATTCCTTCACACTTCTCAAGTAAAACTATTGTCTTGCAGAGTTTCATTCTATTGACGGTGCAAATATTTTTTAAACATCCAAGCTCTTCTGGGCTCCCTCCCTTCCCCCAAAAGCCAGGACAGGAGGAGGTGCGGCCAACTCTGTTCCGGCTCCAGACCACCCCAGGGAGGAGACCTCTGTATGTCCCGTGCCTGTCACCCTTTAGCAAATGGGGTGGGGAAGAGGAAAGGCTTGCTGAGCGTGGGAGGCCACTGGGTGGAGGAGGCGAGGAAGGGCCAGGAAGCAAGTAGAATGTGACTTTTAGGAGGAGAATTATTTTGAACCACGTCTTGTGTGCTGACAGCATAATGATCATTATTAGGACCTCAGATGTAACACGAAATCCGCCCTAAAGTTAAATTTTCCCTTTCACGTAAGCGTGGCCTGTCAACCCACCATAGGATGGTTCTATGTCAGCCTCCTCCACACTGGGGGGTTGGAATGTTCCAGCTGCTTCCTCACTCTTACCTTTCATTAAGGACTTGGCTTTTTTTAGTAAACAAGCCCCGTTTTTCTACCTTAGCCTTAGGAAATCAACCTGAGAAATACTTTGTGCAAGAACCACAGCTGGTTTTGCAGCTTTCTACCCACATTTAGTTTCAGAGTTTCTATCCAGAATCTTACCTCCCCAGGGACCCTCCTGGACACACTGTGACCTCTAATAGAGGGGCAGACCCAGGGCTTGAATTATGCCTGGACAGATTATTTTTGGCTTTCACAGCGTTTTAAAAATCAGCTTTCACATCAAAATCCTCTTTGCGGGCTCCTCTTGAAAACTCAGAGAACCTAGCTATAGTGGGCCACATTTCTCTGCGACACGTGAATAATAGTGGCTCCCTCTGCACAGAGTTTGGTCTCTGGTTTGCCAAAGTCCCCACCCCTCTCCATGACCCCCCATCCACATCCTAAGAGCAAGTAGTAATTAAAAGGCAGACATGGAGATAGGAATTTCAGTCTTGACTCTACCACTTACTTTCCATGGCCCCTTGAGCAGGTGTCTGCATCTCTCTGAAGCCTGCTTTTAATCCCTATGAAGAGGAGAGTAAGGCAGTAATGTGTTCAGAGCACTGGCAGAAAAGTCTAGGCTAGAGGAAGCACTCAGCGAAGACTTTGGCAGGTTTGTTTATTGGTGTATATTTCCTGTCAATAACACAGGCAGCTGGAAGGTGTATACAAATGGACCCACTATTGCAAATGTAAGCTTCACATAAGCAAGGATTTTCTAAATCTGTTTTGTTTATTCCCACATCCCCAGAGTTTAGGGTGGTCCCTGGCACATGGTAGGCACATAGCAAATGTATTGAGTGAATATGTGGATTTAATGTTGCCCTGAGTTCTTTGGCTTCATACGTCATGTGCTAAATTATTATTATCGGTCCATTTTATAAATAATAATGCAAATGGACATAACGGTTGAGTATTTCAGGGCAATTTTTCAGAGTTGTTGATGGGAATTTCATGGCCGTACTCCACTGAGTCATCGCCTAAGAGAAAAATGTGTTTTCCTCCAGGACTGGGATCCTAAGATCATTATCCAAATACCAGGCCACTTGAAGAATCGGGGCTTCAAAAAGTCATAATTAAAAACGCACGCATTTACGTGATGCTTCTTGAGAACTCAAGGTGCTGTACAAACATTTAAAACATTAAGTGCTCCCTGAAGCACTTTCCTCAGAAGTAATACTTCCAGAGAGGAGAGCGTATTTAGGTAAAACCAATGGCAGGTTTTATGCCACGATCTCAACAAGGCTCAACCTCTGAGTGCTGAAATTTGCTCCCCGTAGGATGCAACTTTCCTGGAAATACAGGAGAAGATAGGTTGACTCCCAGCTTGATTCAGTGTTAGCTTATTGGACTGTTGTATTACTTGTGCCAAAGGCTGGTGGTTTGGGGCTAGGTGGCCTGTAGGGGTCAGCTGTGTTTTCTGTTTGCTTGGCATCTGCCTCCTAGTTCTGGTAACTGAACTTCAGTTTTCCTAGGGAAGCCATTCCTTGCATACTTCCAGCCGTAGGATTTGGTGGTGCCTAACCTCACCCCCAGCTCCACAGGAGAGCAGGGAGGAGCCAAGGTATCACATTTCCTGGCTCCAGCCACACATACAGAAAAAAAGCAAGTAACCCAAAGACTCTAACCAGGAATGCAAACGCTAAGACTCCAACCTGGAACTCTTTTTAAGACTGTTGGGAAAGAGAATGCCTTTTGTTTGCTGGGACTTTTTGCTGTGAGAATGTAATTCTGACACTGCCAGAGGCACTACTGGAGAATGCAGAGAAAAGAGAGCTGAGCCAGAGAAAGCAAGAGAGGAGATTCCTGGTGACAGTGTTTGAGTGCCTGGATCCAGCCATGCCTGAAACTCACGTTTGAATTTTTGGTTTCAGGAGCCAGTAAATAAAATCTCTCTCCTTTCTTAAACCAGTTTGACTAGCATTTTAGTCAATTGCAATGGAATGTTCCTGACTAGCAAATTAGAATTTGAAAATGTAGATCAGAAAAAGAGGCACAAAACTGGGAGACCCATTGCTCAGATAAAAACCAAAACCATGAACCATGGCCAGAAGCAAACTGATGAGTTTGCCTCTTTTTCCTTGACCTGGACCTCAAATGCAATTAGACTCTTGTAGAACAGTGAGAAAGAGAAGAAGCAGCATAATTGTTTGTCTCATTTCTTTAATACCCTGACACAAAGTAAGAACCCGGTCACTGTCTTCTGGAGCTGGTGCTCGTGTGGCCACGTTCATTGGCTTTGCTTTCATGTGTGTTCATTTGTCTGCCTCCATAAGGAGAAGACACTGAAATAAGCCAGAGGCCAGGTCTTAGTGGACTTCTCCAGTGCTTTAAAACTCTCTGGATTTGGGGCACCTGGTGGCTCAGTCGGTTAAGCGTCTGCCTTCGGCTCAGGTCATGATCCTGAGGTCCTGAGATCGAGCCCCTTACTCAGTAGGGAGCCTGCCTCTCCCTCTCCCGCTTGTGCTCTCTCTCTCTCTCTCTCTGTCAAATAAATAAATAGAATCTTAAAAATAAATAAATAAACAAACAAACAAACAAATAAAAACTCTTTGGACTTAACCTAGAGGAATTCCGCTAGTGCTGGCCACAGAGCCAGGGAGCTCCAGAAAGATGTTCAACTCGTGTGGCATCTAGAGGAGTCCACTTAATACAGTTACTGAGCACTTCCTGTGCGCCAGGCTCCAACTTTCTCTTTTTGAGGAAGGCTTCTTTCCTCCAGTCCTTCGTCAGTCCTTCTTGACCCTTTGGGGCTGCACCTTTGCCGTGACCCCCCCCCCCTTTCCCTTGTGACCAGCCTGAACTCTGCTGCCCAATGATTCTTTACAAAAGACTGCCTCCCATTCCCATTTCCCATTCCCAGGAGCTTCATTGGTTCCCTATAGGTTTCATATTGAATCTATACTCTTCTTAGCCTTTAATAAAACAAATGCCAGGACTAAAAAAGCTCACAGTTTGGAGCATTTACGGGGTGCTGGCACTATGCTTAGGTTTCACACGCATTATTTCAGTTAATCCTCAAAATGCTGCTATAAAGTTGATACTAATGCTACCCCCCCTTTTTTTTCCAGAAGAGGAAACCAAGGCACAGGAGGTCATGTAACTTGCTCAAGTCACATGGCCAATAAGTGCTGGTGTCCGAATGCAACCCTGTCACTCCAGCTCCAGACCCCATATTCCTACCAGAAGATTCTGCTATCTCCAGCACTCTTCCACAACCTGCTCTGTCTCTTACCTTGTTCCTCACAACTCTACAATTTCCGCAGTCCACTTAGGCAGGTCTTACGGTTATGCCAAACTGTCTCTGATTTTGTTGTCTTCGCTATTTGTTTAGTCATTTCTTCATTCACTCAGTCAGCACATACATACCAAGAATGCTCTCTTTTCTCCCACTTCTCCAAGTCGTGCCTTTCGAGGCTCCACCCCACACCCTTTCTTTCATGCCTCCCACCTTAGCCAGGGCAGCTGGCATGGCCTCCCTTTCATGAATGCTGGGGACACAGAAGGGCATGACAACATAGTCAGCATTCAGTTCCACAGGGGCCTTCCCAGGTCTCACGCTCCCTGGCTTTCCCACCAGGAGGCAGATCCCTGGAGAAGGAGTTAAGGAAGCATCTCTCTTTTCGTAGCCAACACAGGTTTGAGCGCACATTAGCCATCCAAGAAACATTCTTTCATCGAATTGTTGAGTGAACCAACGGAATCCAGTGAAAATACGATGGTTTTTAAAAGGGCCTTGTGAAGGGGCGCTTGGCTGGCTCAGCGGCTACAGCACGTGACGCCTGATCTCAGGTTTGTGAGTTTCAGCCCCACGGCGGGCGGGCGTAGAGCCTACTTCAAAAAAAAAAAAAAAAGATAAAACGGCCTTGCGAAAAATCATGAATCTGGATTCTTCCTTTCATCAAGACTTCATATAAAGTTTATGAGGTAGGTGTTATTATCCCCATTTTACAGATAAGATTGAAGCTCAGAGAAAGTGGGTAACTTGGCCACGTTCGTAAAATGGATAAATCTCAGCACAGGCTCCCCAACCACGGCATCCTGCTGCCTCTGCCGTCCTTAGACGGTTCTCCTGAATTCACATATGTGCAAAATCCATTGCGGCTTCTGTGGCTCATGAACTTTCACAGAAAATATGCTTTGTTGGGGCCTTTTACACAGACGTTTTTCTTCATTTCCAGGATTGGAAGGAAACTCACTGCTGTTGTGAAGAAACTTGGTGAAACTCCAGCAACTTCGACCACTGGCCCGCTGCTGAGTCCTGGGACTTAAGGTCAAATTCTAGAAAAGAACCGTGTGGGATGTACAACCTGGCCTGGTCTCTCGGGTTCTCGGCTGCTGCTGGCAACATTCTCTGGGTTTGTACTCACATGAGAGCACTTCTTAACTGTGGACATAGACGTGGACGTGGATTTGGGGGTGGGAAATGTTCTGTTTTTCTTTTAATACTTATGCCCTCTCAATCCCAACTAACTCAGTAAAAGGGGAGCGGCCAGGGACCTTACCGCAAACATTTCTCATCATCTCTTCCCCAGCACAGCTCCCATTGGTCCCACTAGCATGAGCAGCTTTCCTCCCTTTCAAAGCAGTTATTCCTGCCTTAGCCCCCCTTCCTCATCTTGCCCTGCCCTCATTAGAACCTCAGAGGCATGTGCTTGCCCGCAAGGACCTGGAAAATTTTCCTGCCAAAAAGTCTTCCTGTCAGAGTGTACTTATGGTCATACGGTCTCTGGTCTTCCTCCTGCATCAGTGTTTGTAAAGGGTGGGTCTTGCCCCTGATGGTCCGAATATGGTTTTGGGGTGTGTGTGAGTGACCTTTATTCCTCGGAGGTCAATAGGCAATGCTGTATTGCCCTGCAAACCTTAGAAGGACACCATAACCCCGCAGCTCCCTTTCCTAAATCTCTCTTTATCTTGCCCTCCCTTTTGGCAACCGATCCCCAAACCACTGCTGCTTCTCCTTTCTCTCCAATCCCTTCTCTATCTTGGCTCCCAGCAAAGTTTCCCTTCCACCACATCCGTCAAACCTCATTCAGGCTCATTTCTCCCCCCACCCTTCCTGACCTCCACCCTCCCTGACCTCCAGGGAGGTCTGCCATACACCCCAGGTCTCGCTGCCCCTGCCCTGCTCCCAGCATCTTCCTGCACACTAATCTCTGCCCCTTCGGACCTCGGGCTCATGTTTTCAACCTCTTAGTATAGCTCTGTCTGAAGCCATGATTCTTCTTCTCTACCTTTCACAACTGTCTTTTTTCTATTATTTATTTATTTGAGAGAGCGCACACAAACAAGAGAGCAGAAGCGGGGGGGGGGGAGGGGGGGCAGAGTGAGAGGGAGAAGCCGACTCCCCACTGAGCAGGAAGCCTCACTCGAAGCTCCATCCCAGGACCTTGGGGTCATGACCTGATCGGAAGGCAGCCGCTCAACTGACTGAGCCACACAAATGCCCCTCACAACTGTCTTTTCCCCCATTTATATGCGTTTCTTTTAAAAATAAATGTATAAAAGTAAAAAAGTATAACTTGAAACTATTAAGTAAATAGTAAACAGTACAGGTGGTACTTTGATATGAGACACACTACCCATCGGCTCTTGATCGTCAAAGAACATGTCTCAGTCAGCTGCGCATTGCCAATCAGCTGGGCAACGGCAAAAGGCGCTCACTAGAAACTGATTATAAAATAACTTTTTTATCTGTTAAATAAAAAAATTCAACCGAGGAAATTTAAAGGTCTAATTGGCTTTAATAAATGATTCCTAAATCAGGCAGCATCCCATCTACCTAGTAGAGGGGAGTTGTACAAAATAGGTTTTTTGTTTTTTTTTAATAGAAGGTAGGTTGGAGCGAGAAAGTTATTAACAAAAGAAAAGAAAGGATTTTCCCTTAGGGGTAGAGTAGAGGGCTTCCTATGATGCAGATTACTCCACCTTCCTTTGAGGGCTAGAGAGCACCACGTGACAGATTGCCTCATTGGTGCTTATCAGGAAATTCCTGACCTTATTTCTGGCAAAGGTTGACACTGCAATTAGCTTCTGTTATTAAGCCTCAGTTTGGGACTTGGCCAAAGCGACACTGTTTGGGGCCTATGGTTTTTCCTTTTCACAGGTCTAAAATCCCATAGTTTGAGAGGGAAGGACAATATGTATGAAACCTCCATAGCCGTGCAGGGAATAAGAGAGTAAAACTTAAATGAAATTCAATCAGCAAGAAGCCAAGGATGAGATAAAAAGTGGTTGTCAAACTGGGACCTCCACGGGATGTTCAATTCTCACTTTGAAGCTGAGGATCTACACCGGTCACAGAGGTGTAGGCAATATGGCTATAGAAGACGAGGGGAGGACATTAGAGAAAAATCCATTTCTAAAATGAGTAACAAAAAAGTCTTTGCAAGCAGGACTCGCAGGTTTTTCCTGGACTTTGCTCCGGGAGTGTTTTGGTCATTTCTCTCTCTGTTGGAACAGAAGTCCTTTAGGACAGGAAGTCTGGGCCCGGGCCTGAATGAATGAGATCTTATTACATTCTCTAGCAAAGGCTGCACTACTTGCTGTGACGTTTATGACGGAAAGTTGCCAGAGAGCAATCCAGTTAGCCACAGCCCCACTCCTCTCAGGTACAGCTCGGGAACTAAACCCCTGAACTATGTGGGTCTAGACCAAGAAGACACCAGCAGGAGAGGCCTACAATGAACCCTGACTGAGCGGGATACATCGGGGACACAGGGCCTCCCTTCCAGGTACCTGCATTAGCGGCGAGGGGCAATCATCTGGAGTCTTGGCAAACTGATCCAACCTGAAACGAACGCCTGTCGGGAGTCTCAGGTCCACCCCAGCTCAGAGGCGGCAGCAGGGAAGCCAGGACCCCGCCTCCAGTTCCCACCGAGCCGACCCACCCGGAGCGCTCCCGCAGGCGCCCAGAGGCCTGGCGGCTGGGGGGGTGGGGATCGTGCTGTGACGCCGCCCCCCGCCTCGCCCCGCCCCGCGCGCGTTGCCAGGGTGATCAGGTGACTCGGAGCTCGCGGCGCTCGGGGCAGTCGTGACGTCACGCGCGCCGCGGCTCCTCTCTCGCTCAGTGGCAGGTGCGGTGCATCTGGTGCGGTCTCATCTGGTCGGAGCAGGTCTCTACTAAACCAGTGCCCTGCGGGTTCGAAGAGGAGAGGTGAGTCGGGGCGGACGCAGGCCCAGCCAAGCGGGGAGCGGGGAGCGGGTAAGGCGCGGGCAGGGCCCTTCGGAGGTTTGGCGCGCCCGCGAGCTCCCCAAAGAGCACCCCTGGAGCGGCAGGCACCGGGACGGGATGGACCGAGTTAGGCTGGGGTGTGCGCAGCCCCCGGGGAGGGGCCGGGAGCCGGCCCAAAGCCCACTCGGGAGCCCCGCGGCTGTTCGTCCGGTTCTGGGTCGCCGCTCCGCTGTTAGAGGCTGGGAGGGTGGAGATCCTGCGCCGCCCGGCCTCTGGGCCGTGGTCTAAAGGGGCTTCGCGTTTCAGCGGGCCTCGCCATGCCGGGATTCGGCGTGCTCCGACCCGGGCTCGCCACACCCCGTCCCGGGGGACTTGTGCGGGAGGCTTCTGCAGCTCTCCGCCTTGGGTTGCGATTTCTGAGGCGCTGCCGGGGGCCGGGAGGCCGCTCGGGAGCCCCGCGGCTGGGAGCAGAGGCCGGGGTGTTCAGAGAAGGTGTTGGGGGGGGTGAAGGAGTCCTCATTCTTGAGGCGGGGGGGGGGGG